>NC_042303.1:1155460-1290460 GCF_901000725.2 Takifugu rubripes | reverse complement strand
GGTCAGTTCTAGTGGATGAAGAGGCCATTTTCTTCTGTTTCCGTGGACATTAAAGCTGGTCATCAACCGTTTATGTTCTAATTAGGGTTCTCGATCTATCATGGGATGCAGCTAAAGGGCGGGAACCTTTTTGGTCATTTAGCACCTTTTAAGAATGAAAGGAGTGAACCAGAGGACCTTCCAGAGCCTGCTAATCGAAGGCTGCAAATAGATTACTGACTGTTCTTCTGGCTTTGCTACCCGATCCTCCTCCAGAGTGACCTTTGGTGTCGCCGTCCCCTGGAGTAAAATCTCCTGCATTTTCCTAGCTTGACAACGTGCTGAGATGACATTTTTAGGCTGTAATCTCACACCAGCTCGGTGTTTGGCATGCGCCTCACTGGGATGTCAGATTAGGTTTAACACAATGGTGAAATAAAGCCCTCAAAAATAAAAAGCAGCATTACTGCGCAGGCAGATCTGATGTTGTCCACTCTGGTTCTGCTGGTCCAAACTTGGCGTATTCCTGCACCAGGCTTGCTGGGGTGGGGGGGTTGGTTAATGGCTGGTTAAACCCGCAGCTGCTGGTCACAGATGCAACCCAAGGTCAGATCCCTCAGCCCAAAGCAGCCACACATTACATAATCAGTCAGCTGCTGCTACAGACCGCAGACGTTGACTAGTTACAAGCCCACAAAGAGGTGATTCAGCCCCAGCAAGAGCGTTTCCTGGCAGCAGACGAAAGCTGCCTTTGGTTTTTGCCTAAATGAACAGCCTCTCCGTGATAATGGCATTCCTAAATAAATGAAATGTCTCGCTGCAGTTTTGTCGTTATGATTGTCAGCTTCCAGAGAGATAACCATTGAATGCACTCATCAGGCTGACGAGCTCTCTGTAACTGTCCTCTTCTGTCTTTGTTGCAGGCCAGTTACCCCACATGGGAGGACTTTGTAACCAAAGGAGCCAAACTACAATCACATCTCAGGTAAACACACGCGTAGGGTTGTCAGTCATCCAGGTGGTAGGGGCTGGTCCAGGCGTAGGGTTGTCAGTCATCCAGGTGGTAGGGGCTGGTCCAGGCGTAGGGTTGTCAGTCATCCAGGTGGTAGGGGCTGGTCCAGGCGTAGGGTTGTCAGTCATCCAGGTGGTAGGGGCTGGTCCAGGCGTAGGGTTGTCAGTCATCCAGGTGGTAGCGGCTGGTCCAGGCGTAGGGTTGTCAGTCATCCAGGTGGTAGCGGCTGGTCCAGGCGTAGGGTTGTCAGTCATCCAGGTGGTAGTGGCTGGTCCAGGCGTAGGGTTGTCAGTCATCCAGGTGGTAGTGGCTGGTCCAGGCGTAGGGTTGTCAGTCATCCAGGTGGTAGTGGCTGGTCCAGGCGTAGGGTTGTCAGTCATCCAGGTGGTAGTGGCTGGTCCAGGTGTAGGGTTGTCAGTCATCCAGGTGGTAGTGGCTGGTCCAGGCGTAGGGTTGTCAGTCATCCAGGTGGTAGTGGCTGATCCACGCGTAGGGTTGTCAGTCATCCAGGTGGTAGTGGCTGATCCAGGCGTAGGGTTGTCAGTCATCCAAGTGGTAGGGGCTGGTCCAGGCGTAGGGTTGTCAGTAATCCAGGTGGTAGGGGCTGGTCCAGGCGTAGGGTTGTCAGTCATCCAGGTGGTAGTGGCTGGTCCAGGCGTAGGGTTGTCAGTCATCCAGGTGGTAGTGGCTGGTCCAGGCGTAGGGTTGTCAGTCATCCAGGTGGTAGTGGCTGGTCCAGGCGTAGGGTTGTCAGTCATCCAGGTGGTAGTGGCTGGTCCAGGCGTAGGGTTGTCAGTCATCCAAGTGGTAGGGGCTGGTCCAGGCGTAGGGTTGTCAGTAATCCAGGTGGTAGGGGCTGGTCCAGGCGTAGGGTTGTCAGTCATCCAGGTGGTAGTGGCTGGTCCAGGCGTAGGGTTGTCAGTCATCCAGGTGGTAGTGGCTGGTCCAGGGGTAGGGTTGTCAGTCATCCAGGTGGTAGTGGCTGGTCCAGGGGTAGGGTTGTCAGTAATCCAGGTGGTAGGGGCTGGTCCAGGCGTAGGGTTGTCAGTCATCCAGGTGGTAGTGGCTGGTCCAGGCGTAGGGTTGTCAGTCATCCAGGTGGTAGTGGCTGGTCCAGGGGTAGGGTTGTCAGTCATCCAGGTGGTAGTGGCTGGTCCAGGGGTAGGGTTGTCAGTAATCCAGGTGGTAGGGGCTGGTCCAGGCGTAGGGTTGTCAGTAATCCAGGTGGTAGGGGCTGGTCCAGGCGTAGGGGTTGTCAGTCATCCAGGTGGTAGTGGCTGGTCCAGGCGTAGGGTTGTCAGTCATCCAGGTGGTAGTGGCTGGTCCAGGGGTAGGGTTGTCAGTCATCCAGGTGGTAGTGGCTGGTCCAGGCCCAGCACAGAGCCAGCTGGACAGACCTCTCCCGTCCTGACCAGCTCAATGGGCTGAAACTGGGACATCGATCACGTTGTCCTGTGGTGGCAGGAATCCAGATCCCACCAGTCTAAGGTCCCCACCAGTAAAGCTGCCCACTGCTGCACTGGGACCACAGCTTGTCTTGCTCTCAGTTTAAAGCCCACCTCCTGGAACTGACACAACCGGGCTTTGTGCTTCCTCATGGAAGAACCGGAACGTCCGATCATCAGGTGTACTCTGTCCAACTGAACCAGAGTGTTTATTAACTGTTGAATAACCAGCTAATATAGTGGTGGAACTGCAGATAATTGGCTCCAGGAGCCGCGATGAAACAGCTGAAATGAACTTAATTTAAAGCTGTGCTGGAAATGGCTGCTGAACATGACTCAGTTTGATCTGTTCAAGACCAGATGTTGGCGCCTGGGACGTCTTCACACATGCGCTCTTGGTTCTCCTGCTTATTTTTCTTCAGGAAAGCTTGAGTTGAAATGGAACAAGATGTTATTTCTTTTATGGCCAAATTGCGAGGCCAGGTGGAGGGTCGACCTGCGGCGCTGCAGCTTTGGCCACGCCCCCACAGGATCAACCTGTTACACTGGTGCAGAGATGATATCAAACGGAGCTCTCTAAGGGGGAGATGGACTTCCTCCCGGTGTACCTGGGCTCTTGAAGTGGATCCAAATGCTCAGGAACCGACACCAACTCCACCTTTGACCTTATCCCACCCGGCTGCAGCTGCAGCTTTGTGTTCAGTTTAAGAACGACACTAATGCTTCCTTCTCACGCAGGACGACCATCACCATGACTGGAGCCTTCCTGGACGCCTTTCAGAAGGTGGCAGACATGGCAACAGGGACGAGAGGTACACACACACCCACACACCCACACACACACACCAACACACCAGGAGACGTCTATTATCGGCAGCACCTAAGAGAAAAGAGAAAGAAAGCATAATCAGTTCCAGGAGGTTCCATTTCTCTGAGTGGGCCGGACCCGGTGTCCGTTCCAACCATTTGTTTCACATTTTATCAGCGTTTGACTGGTGGAAGCTTGAAAAGAGCCGCAGCTTCTGTTGTGGCCTCGTGCTGGGGCCCTGAGGAACTAAGGGTTAGGGTTAGGTTAGGTTAGGGTTAGGGTTTGGGTTAGATTAGGGTTAGGGTTAGATTAGGTTAGGGTTAGAGTTAGGGTTAGGTTAGGGTTAGGGTTTGGGTTAGGTTAGGGTTAGATTAGGGTTAGAGGGTTAGATTAGGGTTAGGGTTAGGGTTAGATTAGGTTAGGGTTAGAGTTAGGGTTAGGTTAGGGTTAGGGTTTGGGTTAGATTAGGGTTAGGTTAGGGTTAGAGTTAGGGTTAGGGTTAGATTAGGGTTAGGTTAGGGTTTGGGTTAGATTAGGGTTAGGGTTAGATTAGGGTTAGAGGGTTAGGTTAGGGTTAGGGTTAGATTAGGTTAGGGTTAGAGTTAGGGTTAGGGTTAGGTTAGGGTTAGATTAGGGTTAGAGGGTTAGATTAGGGTTAGGGTTAGATTAGGTTAGGGTTAGAGTTAGGGTTAGGGTTAGGTTTGGGTTAGATTAGGGTTAGGTTAGGGTTAGAGTTAGGGTTAGGGTTAGGTTAGGGTTAGGTTAGGGTTAGGGTTTGGGTTAGATTAGGGTTAGGGTTAGATTAGGGTTAGGGTTAGAGGGTTAGGTTAGGGTTTGGGTTAGATTAGGGTTAGGGTTAGATTAGGGTTAGAGTTAGGGTTAGGTTAGGGTTAGAGTTAGGGTTAGGTTAGGGTTTGGGTTAGGTTAGGGTTAGATTAGAGTTAGGGTTAGGTTAGGGTTAGAGTTAGGGTTAGGTTAGGGTTTGGGTTAGATTAGAGTTAGGGTTAGGTTAGGGTTAGAGTTAGGGTTAGGTTAGGGTTTGGGTTAGATTAGGGTTAGGTTAGGGTTAGAGGGCTAGGGTTAGAGGGCTAGGGTTAGATTAGGGTTAGGTTAGGGTTAGAGGGTTAGAGTTAGGGTTAGAGTTAGGGTTAGGGTAGGGTTAGAGTTAGGGTTAGAGGGTTAGAGTTAGGGTTAGGTTAGGGTTAGAGTTAGGGTTAGAGGGTTAGGGTTAGAGGGTTAGGTTAGGGTTAGAGTTAGGGTTGGGTTAGGGTTAGGTTAGGGTTAAGGTTAGGGTTAGCATTAGGGTTAGGTTAGGGTTAAGGTTAGGGTTAGGGTTGAAGTTAGGGTTAGCATTAGGGTTAGGTTAGAGTTAGGGTTAGGTTAGGATTAGAGTTAGGGTTAGAGTTAGGGTTAGAGGGTTAGGGTTAGAGGGTTAGGTTAGGGTTAGAGTTAGGGTTAGGGTTGGGTTAGGGTTAAGGTTAGGGTTAGGTTAGGGTTACGGTTAGCGTTAGGGTTAGGGTTAAGGTTAGGGTTAGGGTTAGGGTTAGAGTTAAGGTTAGGGTTAGGTTAGGGTTAGAGGGTTAGGGTTAGCATTAGGGTTAGGGTTAGGTTAGGGTTAGAGGTTAGAGGGTTAGGGTTAGAGGGTTAGGGTTAGAGGGTTAGGGTTAGAGGGTTAGGGTTAGAGGGTTAGGGTAAGTGTCTGTCCTCCCACCCTCACGTGTTTCAAATGGACGACACTTTATCACGGTGCCTTAAAGTCCTGCTGAAAAGAGCTTTAATCCGTTACTCATATACTTTGCTTATTGTGTATAAATAGACACGTTTACTCCATTAAACTGATACCCAGCACAATGAAGCTGTAGAGGGAGTTCAACCAAAACCATCCAGAAAGGACCAACAATGACTCCCTGCCGTTGGGAATAGATCTGGTGTGTGTGTGCGTGTGTGTGTGTGTGTGTGTGTGTGTGTGTGTGTGTGTGTGTGTGTGAGAGAGAGTGTGCTGGGGCTTGTTGAGACGGTGGCGTGCGGCTTCTGTAAGGAGGAAGCTGTGTTTTCAGGAATCCCAGCGACACAGCGTGCGTGTGCGTGTGTGTGTGTGCGTGTGTGTGGGCGGTGAATCACGGACACCCTCTGCTGCAGACGTGCTCCGTCAGGCTCGCTTCAGTCCTGGGCCTGAGAGCGTGCACGTTGCTGCTGCGTCACCCACAGACGCGTGGGAAGGATGAAGCGGAGTTTAGGGAAGTCCACATGTCCGTTGGCTGCTCTCAGTCGTGCTCGGGTCCGTCTCCCCCAGAGGGACGACCGGCCCCAGCAGCGTTTAACAACACCAGCCTGTTGTAGAACTCGGTAACCAAAGGCTACGTGCCTCTCAGGACCGGTCGGACCCGTCGGGTGATTGGTTACCACGGTGATACCTGTACAGATTGTTTTTAAAATAAAGAACCAGCAAGAGACAATATTTGGAGTCTTTAAACTGGCATTGTGCCCTGGTTCCTGCCCGTGGTTCTTTTCTGGGTTTGTCCACCACAAGTTCAGACCCGTTGATAGGCCAATCAGCCTAATCCTGGATTTATCCCGACATGCCAGCAGAAAAGCCTTGAATATTCCGCGTTTCTCCGTGACCGCAACGCTCTTTTGGCGTGCTGGAAGACTGGCCCGGCTCTCCTGCGTCATATGCATCATATCGCGGATGGAGCCGTTCACGTGTTAGCGGTGCAAAGCCATTGCAGTGGAGAGGCCAGTCATGTGACCCGCGTCAGGGTGGATCCCACATGACTGCTGACATGTGAGGATCTGTTAGCAGCAGATTCTAATATAATAGTGAGGACCGCTGATGTTTTCCTCCTCCTTTTGGATGATGTGTAAAGGCTTTCATACGACACCTCTGATATAATGATGGACCGGACCCAGAAGGGGGGTCGGCCGTGTCTCCCTGCGTTGCTCCTTTGGTCTGTTGGTGGTCGACGGAGCTTTGATGAACACACGGCCGCCTGTTTACTCATGAATCGATGCCAAACTTTGACCCTGATTGATCATCCGTCCTCCTTTCCCGTCCAACTTTGGTCCAAAGTGCATTTGTTCTACTTAAACACACACACACACACACACACATCTTCACTAAATTACAGCTCGATACTAAATGTGGCCCAGTCAGCTGGTTTGGGAAGCAGGTTCTTCTCTGCTGACTCCTCATGACTGCTTTCCCCACCAGCCATCCAATCCTTGACGTTTTTGGCATCATGGGGTCCTCAAAGAATTCACACAAAGGCCAAATTCCCAGTCACGTGAACACACATCACAAGACTTCCCACTGGCTGCTGACTGGATGCATTAGAGGCTCTCTTAGGAAATTCTTTGTGTGACTTCAGGGACCAGGGAGTTCTCTTCCCTACGCTGTCTGATCACCTGCTCAGTTCATTCACAACACGGCTGAAAAATCAAAGATAAGAATAAAATCATTGGCATTCTTCTGGGAAAGAGGCACCTTTATGTGTGGGTGTGTGTTTTCTGTTCGACCAAATCAGGTCCAGCAGCTGGATGAACCCAAACACAACACTTAGCCTGCTTCCACCGTGTTAGCGTCAGTAGTGCAGCACTAGAGCGGGTGGACAGGGGACAGGGGACAGGGGACAGGGGACTAACAATAGTGCCAGATAAAAGAGACCGAGCTGCTGCTCAGCGCTGAACCGCAACAGGTGCGAACCCAAAACAACACACATGTTCGTGTTCTCACACCAAATCTGCCTGATCTTGTCAGGTCACATTTTTCTCTCAGGTTTTGTCCATTCAGTTCTGGATTCCATTAGACACATCAGAACACAAACGCACAAAGTGCTTACAGCAATTAGTTCCTGCCTGCAGCACACACACACACGCGCACACACACGTGCACACACGCACACACACCGTCATATACTACGCTCAAAGTCTCTTTGACAGGCCCAAATAAATAAATGTTGGCCTCATCTATCAGCTTAAACGTTGTTGTTGTTGTTGTTGTTAAAAGATGGATTTGTGTGTCCATTTTAGAGTTTTTACAGGATCCATGGATGGATTAGGATTGAACAGTGCAGGACAAACAAACAAGAGAATCATTGGTGTGTTTTCCCCATCAAAGTCGTATTGAAAGTGGCCGGATGAGGCTGAGAGGGAGGGCCGGGCTGATTCCCAGTGCTTCTGAGCCCTCCTCACATGGGAGCAGGCCTCCAGGCAATAGAGGGCCCAACCAGAACAGGTGTGCAGGAATCTGAGCGCCCGGCGGCACCGGTCCAACCCAGGCTTGCAGCAGTGTCATGTGACGCGGCTCCGTGCGCGGTGCGGCGTCGTCGGGCGCCAGCTGTGTTTTATTGTCTCAGCCTTTGGCTGCCTGTGCTCCCTACCGCAGGCCTCAGCGCTCAGATGGGCCTTTTTGGGTCGGTCTGTTCACATCACACGTCTGAACGTGGCCGGCCAAGCTGGTCGCTGCGGCCCGCTCCTAAAAACGGGGCAAACGGACCCCCGGGAGCGGCGTGGTGCCCCCGGGGCGCCCCTCAGGCCTGGGCCAGCATCAGAGGCCAGGTCTCAGCGTCTGGCACATGTCCTGTTGCTCTCCATCCTTGGCTTCATAAGCCACACGGCTGATGTTTTGACCTTTGACCTTTAGCAATGAGTAAGAGGATTAAACGACGGTCTCCGGCGACATGGAGCCATTCATGTTCGAGGAGGTTGCGCAACAGCCTTTGATCATCACGTCAGCGTTCATCGGCGCTTCTGTCCCAGACGAGCCCTCAGCCAGGACGGGGAGGGGCAGGGAAATCAGGCAAACACACCTCGCCACACCTTGATCGCTTCGCCCACACACTCTGCACGTGCACGTGCACACGCCAGCGCTCATGTCTGCGCTCGTCTATCCAGCGCTCTGCTCACACTCGTGCATCGGGGGCCAAAAATGGCTGTTTTGGCTGTGATCGGCCACCAAAGGGAGGGAAGAGAGGGAAGAGAGGGAAGAGAAAGAGCAAACTGGGATGGATGGGGGGAGGGAGAGATGGAGGGAGAGATGGAGGGGGAGATGGAGGGGGAGATAGGGGAGAGGTGGAGGGAGAGGTGGAGAGAGAGGTGGAGGGAGAGATAGAGGGAGAGACAGAGGGGAGATGGAGGGAGAGATAGAGGGGAGATGGAGGGAGAGACAGAGGGAGAGACAGAGGGGAGATAGAGGGAGAGGTGGAGGGAGAGATAGAGATCCAACGGTGCTTCCTGCCCCTCTCAGATCAGAACCATGCCGCCGGCCTTTATGGCCTGTGTGTTTATACAGAGAAACGCTCAGCGGTGACTCAGGTTCAGACACCAGGAGAGTCGCCGTTAACGCCGGGCTGTTGCCATGGCGACCGCCCCTTAAACAAAGTAGATCAGATGAAACGTGTCTAGCTAGGATCACCCTCTTCAGTCCTGTTCTTGAGGCTCTTCCTGCTTTAGGATTCATTTATAAGGTGTTAATAAGGTGTTAATAAGGGTTTGGATGAATTCTATAACAAACCTTATTTCACAATGGGCAGTGAGTAAGGTGCCAATAGTGTGTGTTGCTCATGCACGCACACACTATTGTTGCATTACAACACTGGTCATGAGGTCTTAATCGTGTTACAGTTCTTGGATGCAACTTTATTAGCCACTAATCTCTCCCTCCCCCCCTCCCTCCCTCCCTCCCACACACACACACACACACACACACACACACACACACACACACCTCCACAGCCTACTGCTTGCCTCAAATGTTCCATTGTAACTGCTTGTGGCCTCGAGATCAGACATTTTCTCTCGGAGATGTGCTCGTCTTTTTAAATCGACGTTACTGGCTACGGTGGCTCGCCCCGTTCCCCTGGACCCCGACGGCCGGGTCCCCTGGACCCCGATGGCCGGGTCCTCTGTACCCCAACCAGCGGGTCCCCTGGACCCCGACGGCCGGGTCCCCTGGACCCCGACGGCCGGGTCCCCTGGACCCCGATGGCCGGGTCCTCTGTACCCCAACCAGCGGGTCCCCTGGACCCCGACGGCCGGGTCCCCTGGACCCCGACCGGGGTTTGTAGCCCCGCTCTGAGGGTTTGAGCCGGAGGTGTCGCCACCCCTCCCCCACCAGACCAGTCACCCGGTATCTGCTTTGCTCCCGCCTGTGTTTTCCAGGCGCCACCAAGGACATCGGCTCGGCATTGACCAGGATGTGCATGAGACACCGCAGCATCGAGTCCAAGCTGAAGCTGTTCACCACGTAAGACACGCTTGGCTTTGGGGGGAGACGGGCGTGCTGTTCTGAGGGCTCAACGCTCTCCCTTTCTCTTGCCCAGGGCCCTTTCAGAGAGCCTCATCACCCCTCTGGAGTTGAAGATGGAGGAGTGGAAGAAAGGGGCCGGTCAGCTGGACAAGGACCACGCCAAAGGTACGCCGGCGGGCCACGTGCGCAGACACGTGCGCGCGGCCTCCTGCTCACGCTGTGCTTTCTTGTCCTTGTTTATCAGAGTACAAAAAGGCCAGAGCGGACATCAAGAAGAAGTCTTCAGACACCATCAAACTGCAGAAGAAGGTGAAAAAAGGTAAGAGCACCGACCTGCGCCTGACCCATTTGGGTTGCACGTCCTTTTACTTTGACTCCCTCAGAACCTGGGGCATTCCCAGCCAGGGTCCTGGCTCTTTGAGAAGATGCCACATGTTGAGCTGCACCAGCTTAGCGTCCTGTTCCCCGTCTCAATAACTCAATAATAATGTGAGATTTCCCCTTCTTCATCTCCATTTCTGGGTCATTCTTCAGCCATCTTGATGACTAAGTGCAGACACATAGAGAAGCGCTGAAATGGTGAATTTATCCAAATCATTAATTATCTCCGTCACCCAGCCACCAACACCCGTGTGATGTGAGTGATCGGACCCCTGTAAAGCCGGGTTCGGTCGTGTAGTGCCGCCTGCTGGTGACACCTGGGTGGTGCACCACCTTCTGTCCAGGCTGGTTCTTCCACATGGGGTCGGCGGCTGTTCCGTTTTAGCTTCGGCTTGTTTGTTTCCTGCGACGTGGTTTATTCCGGCTCGTTTCCTGATGGATTCGCCCTCCTCTAGGGAAGGACCAAGCTCGGGGCCAGCTGGACAGCGCACTGCAGGACGTCAACGTGCGCTACGCCGTCCTGGAGGAGACGGAGAAGCGGGCGGTGTGCAGGGCGCTGGTGGAGGAGCGGGCGCGCTACTGCAGCTTCGTGAGCATGCTGAAGCCCGTGCTGGTCGGTGCCGCTCGCACGGCCTCCTCCGGCCCACGCTCGGCCAGGAACCTCACCTTCTCCGTCCCATGTGTGCAGGACCATGAGATCAACATGCTGGGGGAGGTCACCCACCTGCAGACCATCCTGGAAGATCTGATCCACCTGACGGCCGAGCCCAATAAACTCCCAGCAGCCAGCGAACAGGTAGGAACCTTCATCATCATCATCATCTTCATGATGTCATCGAGGTTTCTGCTCACGGAGATCATCACAGTCAGGATTTGTTTGGGTCACATGACACTTTCCTTCATCTGGATGCAACATCTAGAGCGTCCTGATAGTGGTGCTGATTCTCAGTATGTGCACGAGGGCGTGCGCGGGTTGATGTTCTGATGTTCTGATGTGTCCAAGGTCATTTTGGACCTCAAAGGCTCGGAGTTTAACTACACCTACCAGACCCCTCCTGCATCTCCGAGCAGCACGCTGTCCAGGAAGAGCAGCATCAGCAGGTGAGCAGCAGGACCCACGTGCACACGGAACAGGAGGTCCCCGTGAGGGGGCTGGTTAGGACGCGCGCGTCCAAGTCCGGCCCACTTCCTGACGTCCAGTACGGCGCTGCACGGAGGGGTGGTGGCGCCAGCACGTGTGAAACGTCTGTGGCGCTGCTCCACAGGTGTCTGTTGTGTTTAATGCCAGGCTCCGTGTCGTCCCAGCAGCTACCAGTCGGGGTCGGTGAGACACGTCCCCTCCTTGGACTCCATCGGCTGCGCCGTGGACGGATTTCATCTCCAGGTAGAAGCTTTTGGAACGGTTTCAGAAGCTGCTTTACATTCGTTTTCTTCTCAGAACCGTCCGGCCTTCCTGTAATCTCTCTGCTGGTTTATTTCCTTTGGCTTGTTTTGGCATATTGACCGTTTGGAAACCTAAAATTCCCATCCTTTGGAATGACAGTGAAAGCAACGCTGTAGATGAGACACATGCTAACTGCTCATATCTTCTTTGAGAATGCTGCTAGCGACGCAGCGCTTGCTTGGATGTTGCCTCCTCAGTAGGAGCCACTCGTGGCGTGGCACGCACGCCCCGGCACGCACGCCCCGGCACGCACGCCCCGGCACGCACGCCCCGGCACGCACGCCCCTGCCCCCCGGCGCTCTGACCACGCCCCGGGCTTCTCTCCCGTGACAGTGACCAGACTGGCTCTAACCTTTCCTGTGTAGCCCCGCTCGCTCCCCAGCCGCCCTGAGGAAACCCGCCGCTCCCTCAGCGAAGGCAACTCCCCCGCTCGCCTCGCTCACCACGGTCACCACGGTTACGCCGCTGGCCGCGGCCACCGCCCCCCGGCGGGTCGCCGCGTTAACCGCAGGGCACCGATCGCTGTGAGAAATGGAATCAAATCCCACCTTTCCCATTCCATCCCAATGTCGTGTGTTGAGGTCTGTGGAGAGCGCTCAGGCTTGTTGTGTCCTAGCACCAGAGGTGTGAGCGTCCCCTGTCCCTGTGTCCTGCGTCCCCTGTCCCTGTGTCCTGCGTCCCCTGTCCCTGTCCCTGTGTGTTGGAGCCCATCAGGATGTCCCAACTGTCAGCACCCCTGTTGCTCTGGATCATCTCTCCTGTGTGTTGCTTCATGGTGGCGTCAGTGACGTGGACCTGGCGGAGCCGCTGGACCCTCGCTGGCTCCGGAGAGATCCGATGACTTTAACTTCCTAATACTCCCTCTTTATCGCAGGACGGCGCCAACCCCATCAGTCAGCTGGCATCGGGGGGCATGGGTGAGACGGAGAACGGGCTGTCCGCCCCCCCGCTCAGTGCTTACGTCCACCATGGGGACAGACTCCGAGCCATGTCCACGTCTGGGAAGGTGAGTGCCTTCATCTGTGGACTGTGCAGACTGTTCTGGGACTACAGGTGTGCTGGTTCCCCCTCTGCTCAGGCGGGTGCGGGCCAGGACCAGCTGACCCTGTCTCTGGCGGCGCTGAGCTCAGACGCTTCCAGGAGCAGCAGAGATTCTCTGCACTGCTCCAGCGGCTACAGCACCCAGACCACCACCCCGTCCTGCTCGGAGGACACCATACACTCGCACGGTAGGACCTCTGCTCCCCCCCCCCCCCCCCCCACGGTAGGACCTCTGCTCCCCCCCCACGGTAGGACCTCTGCTCCCCCCCCCACCCCCCCCTCCCTCCCTCCCTCCCTCCCTCCCACGGTAGGACCTCTGCTCAGGTCGGCCCGGCCTCCCGGAGAAACGCTCCCAACAAATGTGATGGATCCAACTCACCCTTTGGCCGCCTCGGCCGTGTCTCTCTCTCTCTCTCTCTCTCTCTCTCTCTCTGTCTCTGCTCTCTCTCGCTCTCTCTCTCTCTCTCTCTGTCTCTGCTCTCTCTCCCTCTCCCTCCCCCCCTCTTTCTCGCTCTCGCTCTCTCTGCTCTCCCCCCCTCTCTCTCTCTCTGTCTCTGCTCTCCCCCCCTCTCTCTCTCTCTCTCTCTGCTCTCTGTCTCTGCTCTCTCTCTCTCTCTCGCTCTCTCGCTCGCTCTCTGCTCTCTCTCTCTCTCGCTCGCTCTCTCTCGCTCTCTGCTCTCTCTCTCTCTCGCTCTCTCTGCTCTCTCTCCCTCTCCCTCCCCCCTCTCCCCCCCCCCCTCTCGGCTAATCTGCTAAATGTCCTTGCTTCCTTCTCTTCCAGTGGTAAAGAGAGAACCTTCCCTCTATGGTAGGTCTCTGACTACCCGTCTCTTTGTGCTTCTCCAGCCTCCTGCTTGCTAAAAACCCCTTAAAGTGCATGTGGAGTCGCTCCCACACACTCGTCCCACACACTCGTCCCACACACTCGTCCCACACACTCGTCCCACACACTCGTCCCACACACTCGTCCCACACATCGCTTCCTGCCCCTTTGCTTTCCAAATAAATGCAGAGTTTTGCAGTGTGGATGTAGTTAACTACCGCTTTAGTGATTCATGTACACACTGGCTGGGCCGTTAAAGCAGAGTTTTAGATCCCCAGCAGACCTGCTGACACGTTCTGGTAGCTTCTCTGCTCTCTCTCTCCCCCCCTCCCTCTCTCTCTCTCCCTCCTCCCCTCTCTCTCTCTCCCCCCTCCTCTCTCTCTCTCTCTCTCCCTCCTCCCTCTCTCTCTCTCCCCTCCTCCCCTCTCTCTCCTCCCCCCCCCCTCTGTTAAAGCAGAGTTTTAGATCCCCAGCAGACCTGCTGACACGTTCTGATAGCTTCTCTGCTCTCTCTCTCTACTCTCTCCCCCCTCCTCTCTCTCTCTCTCCCCCCTCCTCTCTCTCTCTCTCCCCCCATCCTCTCTCTCTCTCTCCCCCCTCCCTCTCTCTCTCTCCCCCCTCCTCTCTCTCTCTCTCTCCCCCCCTCCCTCTCTCTCTCTCCCCCCTCCTCTCTCTCTCTCTCCCCCCTCCTCTCTCTCTCTCTCTCCCTCCTCCCCTCTCTCTCTCCCCCCCCCCCTCTGTTAAAGCAGAGTTTTAGATCCCCAGCAGACCTGCTGACACGTTCTGGTAGCTTCTCTGCTCTCTCTCTCTACTCTCTCCCCCCTCCTCTCTCTCTCTCTCCCCCCTCCTCTCTCTGCTCTCTCTCTCCCCCCTCTCCTCTCTCTACTCTCTCCCCCTCCCCTCTCTCTCTCCCCCTCCTCTCTCTCTCCCCCTCCTCTCTCTCTCTCCCCCCCCCTCTCTCTCTCCCCCCCTCTGTTAAAGCAGAGTTTTAGATCTCCAGCAGACCTGCTGACACGTTCTGATAGCTTCTCTGCTCTCTCTCTCTCTCTCTCCCCCCCCCCTCCCTCTCTCTCTCTCCCCCCTCTGTTAAAGCAGAGAGTTTTAGATCCCCAAATTGCTGCCTGTTTTTTCTTCTTTGTTTCCAAGGTGCTAAAGTTGTTTAGTAGCATGTGGGATGTTTTAGTCAGAGCTGTTAAAGGTGTGTCAGGATACACAAATACCACTAATGCCACCATCTCCCCCCTCTCCCCCTCTCTAGCCGACTATGAGTCCATCTCTCTCCACGGAGATGTGGACTCTGTGTCCCTCCATCACCTCTCTCACGGCACCAACTTTGACAAATCCTCCACCATCCCGCGGAACTCCGACCTGAGTCTCCAGTTCAGGAAGTTGGCCCAGTCCAAGCGGCCCACCTCCACCGTCAGCCTGCTGGCCGAGCCCGACGCCGCGGGCCGACCTGGACACCAGCTGCCGTCCCACACGGCGACAATCAGGCGCAAACCCTCCTCCAAGCCGGCGTACCGCAGGGGGACCATCAGCGGGGGGGTCCCCATCCCCATCTCCACCCCGCAGATTCCCCGCGGCAGCGAGGAGAACGTCTTCATAGCGCCCTCTGCTGGAGGACCGGGGGGCTTGGGTTACAGTAAACTCTGCACCTCCACCCAGAGCCTCAGTGCCTTGGGTCCCTCCTCCTCCCCGTACTACCAGCTCATCCCCGGCCACATGCCCATCCCTGTTGCCGTGCCCACCGTCCCCCCCCAGCCAGCGGAGGAGAGCAGCATAAAATACCAGCAGATCAACTCCAGGAGTCAGCAGCTCCAGCAGCAGAGAGCGCTGCAGCAGCACCAGCAGCAGCAGCTGCAGATGAACCCCCCCGTGCAGCAGTACGGCCTGAACCCCCACCCCCACCAGAGCCAGAGCCAGAGCCAGTACCAGCTGCCCCTGAGCCAGCAGCAGCAGCAGAAGCTGTTCCAGCAGCAGCAGCAGGCTCAGCTCCAGGTCTTGGTGTCCGCGGGAGACTCCTCCACCAGCGGGGGCCTCGGTGCTCCTCCTCGGCCCCGGGCCCCCTCATCCTCCACTGGGGGCCTGGAGCAAACGAGCCAGACGGGGGGAGAGGGAGGAGGAGGAGGAGGAGGAGGAGGAGGTCTGCTGTCACAGATCAGGAGCATTAAACTCAAACGAACCACCACCGACGACCGCTCTGCCCCCCTCCTGCCCTGCCCCCCCGCCCCCAAGTGACCGGGCTGGGACGCTCTGCCCCCCTCCTGCCCAGCCCCCCCCCGCCCCCCAGTGGCCGGGCTGGGACGCTCTTAGTTGCCTCTAAAGTCGGAGAGTTCTCCTTGATTGCAAGTAGTTGCCTTTATTGCTGGAACGCCACGTGTGTCTTATTATTATTTTTTTTAGTTTTACTTCCTGTTAAGATTTATCTCTGTTTTAAGTATTTCACACATGCTGTCATTTCCCGTTGCTGCGTCAACAGTCTTCTGCCCCCCCCATTGGTTGTCCCGTCTGACCCAGGCAACTTTGTAAATAGTTGCTCCTCCTCCCTGAGAAAGCTTTAGCGTGTGGGCTCCTTCACCCTTTGCTCCTCTCTGGGTCGTTTGGGGGTCGCGCTTTGGTGCGTCCAGGCTGAGCCGTGGCGTGGGGGGGTGGGGGGGGGTGGGTGCCGGTGCTGGGGTGTGTTGGACCAGTACCAGCTTTAAAACAGCCACCGCTCCTCCTGACTCCTGAGGCTCTCAATAAGCTCTGGGTGCACTTGGGGTGATGATGGAGGTCAGCTCAGGGCCCCCCCGGGGGCTTCAGCCCACCCCTGTAGTGCAGATGTTCGGCCATGTTGCCCCTGAGCTGATGGGCCTTTCCCGCTACACAACCCAGCCTTTCCCATCCGGAGTGCGTTTGGATCCTCGATCCAGAGGGTGGGGGGAGCCGGTGGACGGGGGCCCAACGGGGCGTCAGGGTGGAGCTTCTGCAGGAGGGGCCTTGACCTTAGTGGGGAGCAGGACCAGGACCAGGACCAGCCCCTTCAGGTCCAGGAGGGCGGAGGTTTGCTCAGGGGCACGTGATCAGAGTGCAGGACTAGAAGCCACATTTGCTTTAACTATTTAAGTATTTATCTGCAGACGTTGGTTGGGCTCCAGTAGCTGGTTCTAGTTGGGATCTCCAGACGTTGGTTGGGCTCCAGTAGCTGGTTCTAGTTGGGATCTCCAGACGTTGGGTGGGCTCCAGTAGCTGGTTCTAGTTGGGATCTCCAGACGTTGGTTGGGCTCCAGTAGCTGGTTCTAGTTGGGATCTCCAGACGTTGGGTGGGCTCCAGTAGCTGGTTCTAGTTGGGATCTCCAGACGTTGGGTGGGCTCCAGTAGCTGGTTCTAGTTGGGATCTCCAGACGTTGGGTGGGCTCCAGTAGCTGGTTCTAGTTGGGATCTCCAGACGTTGGTTGGGCTCCAGTAGCTGGTTCTAGTTGGGATCTCCAGACGTTGGGTGGGCTCCAGTAGCTGGTTCTAGTTGGGATCTCCAGACGTTGGTTGGGCTCCAGTAGCTGGTTCTAGTTGGGATCTCCAGACGTTGGGTGGGCTCCAGTAGCTGGTTCTAGTTGGGATCTCCAGACGTTGGTTGGGCTCCAGTAGCTGGTTCTAGTTGGGATCTCCAGACGTTGGTTGGGCTCCAGTAGCTGGTTCTAGTTGGGATCTCCAGACGTTGGGTGGGCTCCAGTAGCTGGTTCTAGTTGGGATCTCCAGACGTTGGTTGGGCTCCAGTAGCTGGTTCTAGTTGGGATCCTCTTCCAAAATCCTGAGAATGCTCCAGATGTCCTTTAAATCTCCTGCTTTTGTGCTTGTTCGGAACAAACCTGCTCTTATTGTGATAGTGAGCAGGACGTGGAACCACGCTCAGAGTCCCCCCTCAGGAGGAAGATCTCTTACCTCCAAAGGTTGCTGGTTCAATCCCCCGTCGGGGCAGATCCGCAGCTGTTGCCCCGCTTGGCTCACTTCCCTTCCAGAGCTTTGATGACGTGCTTTTTGGAATTGTGCTTGAAATAAACGGCTTCTATGTTTCCCACCACTGTCTCGATGGATCTGGCCCGGTTAAAGTTTAGGATCTAAAGTTTGCTGTTGCTCTGCTGTGGGGGGGGCTTTAATCTCAGGATGTCTGTGTTGGGGGGGGGGGCTTTAATCTCAGGATGTCTGTGTTGGGGGGGGGTGCTGAGCAGGGTTCTCTGGTACTTTTGACGGGCCGACCCTCCCAGTCTGCCCAGCACCCTGCAGCTGTATGTCTATATAAACGTGCACGTCTGTGCGTGCGCCCACCCTGACTGATCGCGCCGCCGTTTCTGTCGAGATGCCTTAAAGGGGGGGTGGGGGGGGGGGATTATGGAAAAACGGGAAGTGTGGGATGACTTGAACAAGCGGAATGTATAAAATGTTTGTTCCTGTTTGTTGTCAGCTGTGGGATCAATAATAACACCTGAGTGGTCCAGTCTGTGTGTCTGCTGCCCTCCTGCCCCCCCCCCCCCAGCACCAGCACCAGCACCAGCACCAGCACAGCCATCCCTCTATTTCCAGCCACCTTTTTCCAAAGCAAAGGTCAACCAAGGTCAAGCTCCTGTGTTAAATCTAAGAGATAAAACTAGCCTGACACTTCACCAGGATCCACTGGGCCACTTTGACCAGATTAACCAGTTTAGCTCTGGCGTTGACCAAGTGAATAAATGTGTGGACGCCTCGGTTGACTAAGGAGCCGTCGGGAACCTTCAATCGTAACGGATTTCGTGCGGAGCGTCTTTAAAAGGCCACATGTGTCACAGCTGCAGCTCCCTCTGACAGAAACACCGACTCCTGTGACTCACTGCAGCCGTTACTCATGACCCCCCCCCCCCACACACACACACACACACACTCACACAGGGAGCCAGGAAGCTCCGGGGAGTCCGAGGGGAGAGGATCCAACCGCCCCCCCTCCTGGAGTGGCTGCAGGACTGTTGGCAGAAAAAAATAAAGCTTTCATTTGCTGATTGTTTGAATTCCTGCTTCGTTTCTGCCCCCTCTGACCCCTGGTCTCCCCCCCTCGCCAGGTCAACTAGATCCTTTATACATACAGTCCGTTCAGGTTCCCACGGTAACGGCTGCACAGAACAGCTTGAAAATGTGCTCGTGTTTATTCTCCCAAGCTAACTCTGTAAACACGCCCTGCAGTGGAATTTGCTGCGCGGTAATTCAACTTTTCTAAAGGCCGACGATGTTTTTAACGAGGTGTCCAAAGAGTAGCGGTAGTGAACCAACCGGCGCTCGTGCACGGTGAACCAACCGGCGCTCGTGCACGGTGAACCAACCGGCGCTCGTGCACCAGGTCATTTAACCCAGCGGCAGGAACCCTGACACTGTCTCCTCTTACTGGAGGGTGAGACAGGTGAGACAGGTGAGTGGTGCGACCTCCAGGCCAGAGTCACCTGACACTGTCTCCTGTTACTGGAGGGTGAGACAGGTGAGTGGTGTGACCTCCAGGCCAGAGTCACCTGACACTGTCTCCTGTTACTGGAGGGTGAGACAGGTGAGTGGTGCGACCTCCAGGCCAGAGTCACCTGACACTGTCTCCTGTTACTGGACGGTGGAGGGTGAGACAGGTGAGTGGTGCGACATCCAGGCCAGAGTCACCTGACACTGTCTCCTGTTACTGGAGGGTGAGACAGGTGAGTGGTGCGACCTCCAGGCCAGAGTCACCTGACACTGTCTCCTGTCACTGGACGCTGGAGGGTGAGACGGGTGAGTGGTGCGACCTCCAGGCCAGAGTCACCTGACACTGTCTCCTGTTACTGGACGGTGAAGGGTGAGGACAGGTGAGTGGTGCGACCTCCAGGCCAGAGTCACCTGACACTGTCTCCTGTCACTGGACGCTGGAGGGTGAGACGGGTGAGTGGTGCGACCTCCAGGCCAGAGTCACCTGACACTGTCTCCTGTTACTGGACGGTGAAGGGTGAGACAGGTGAGTGGTGCGACCTCCAGGCCAGAGTCACCTGACACTGTCTCCTGTTACTGGACGGTGAAGGGTGAGACAGGTGAGTGGTGCGACCTCCAGGCCAGAGTCACCTGACACTGTCTCCTGTTACTGGACGGTGAGACAGGTGAGTGGTGCGACCTCCAGGCCAGAGTCACCTGACACTGTCTCCTGTTACTGGACGGTGAGACAGGTGAGTGGTGCAACCTCCAGGCCAGAGTCACCCGTCACTGTCTCCTGTTACTGGACGGTGAAGGGTGAGACAGGTGAGTGGTGCAACCTCCAGGCCAGAGTCACCCGTCACTGTCTCCTGTTACTGGACGGTGGAGGGTGAGACAGGTGAGTGGTGCGACCTCCAGGCCAGAGTCACCTGACACTGTCTCCTGTTACTGGACGGTGAAGGGTGAGACAGGTGAGTGGTGCGACCTCCAGGCCAGAGTCACCTGACACTGTCTCCTGTTACTGGACGGTGAAGGGTGAGACAGGTGAGTGGTGCGACCTCCAGGCCAGAGTCACCTGACACTGTCTCCTGTTACTGGACGGTGAGACAGGTGAGTGGTGCGACCTCCAGGCCAGAGTCACCTGACACTGTCTCCTGTTACTGGACGGTGAGACAGGTGAGTGGTGCAACCTCCAGGCCAGAGTCACCCGTCACTGTCTCCTGTTACTGGACAGTGAAGGGTGAGACTGGTGAGTGGTGCGACCTCCAGGCCAGAGTCACCTGACACTGTCTCCTGTTACTGGACGGTGAAGGGTGAGACAGGTGAGTGGTGCGACCTCCAGGCCAGAGTCACCTGACACTGTCTCCTGTTACTGGAGGGTGAGACAGGTGAGTGATGCGACCTCCAGGCCAGAGTCACCTGACACTGTCTCCTGTTACTGGACGGTGAAGGGTGAGACAGGTGAGTAGTGCGACCTCCAGGCCAGAGTCACCTGACACTGTCTCCTGTTACTGGACGGTGATGGGTGAGACAGGTGAGTGGTGCGACCTCCAGGCCGGAGTCACCCGACACATCTCCTGTTACTGGACGGTGGAGGGTGAGACAGGTGAGTGGTGCGACCTCCAGGCCGGAGTCACCTGACACTGTCTCCTGTTACTGGAGGGTGAGACAGGTGAGTGGTGCGACCTCCAGGCCGGAGTCACCTGACACTCTCCTGTTACTGGACGGTGAGACAGGTGAGTGGTGCGACCTCCAGGCCAGAGTCACCTGACACTGTCTCCTGTTACTGGACGGTGAGACAGGTGAGTGGTGCGACCTCCAGGCCGGAGTCACCTGACACTGTCTCCTGTTACTGGAGGGTGAGACAGGTGAGTGGTGCGACCTCCAGGCCGGAGTCACCTGACACTGTCTCCTGTTACTGGACGGTGATGGGTGAGACAGGTGAGTGGTGTGACCTTCAGGCCAGAGTCACCTGACACTGTCTCCTGTTACTGGACGGTGAGACAGGTGAGTGGTGTGACCTTCAGGCCAGAGTCACCTGACACTGTCTCCTGTTACTGGACGGTGAGACAGGTGAGTGGTGCGACCTCCAGGCCAGAGTCACCTGACACTGTCTCCTGTTACTGGACGGTGAAGGGTGAGACAGGTGAGTGGTGCGACCTCCAGGCCGGAGTCACCTGACACTGTCTCCTGTTACTGGAGGGTGAGACAGGTGAGTGGTGTGACCTCCAGGCCGGAGTCACCTGACACTGTCTCCTGTTACTGGAGGGTGAGACAGGTGAGTGGTGCGACCTCCAGGCCAGAGTCACCTGACACTGTCTCCTGTTACTGGACGGTGAAGGGTGAGACAGGTGAGACAGGTGAGTGGTGCGACCTCCAGGCCAGAGTCACCCGTCACTGTCTCCTGTTACTGGACGGTGAAGGGTGAGACAGGTGAGTGGTGCGACCTCCAGGCCGGAGTCACCTGACACTGTCTCCTGTTACTGGACGGTGGAGGGTGAGACAGGTGAGTGGTGCGACCTCCAGGCCAGAGTCACCTGACACTGTCTCCTGTTACTGGACGGTGAGACAGGTGAGACAGGTGAGTGGTGCGACCTCCAGGCCAGAGTCACCTGACACTGTCTCCTGTTACTGGAGGGTGAGACAGGTGAGTGGTGCGACCTCCAGGCCAGAGTCACCTGACACTGTCTCCTGTTACTGGACGGTGGAGGGTGAGACAGGTGAGTGGTGCGACCTCCAGGCCAGAGTCACCTGACACTGTCTCCTGTTACTGGAGGGTGAGACAGGTGAGTGGTGCGACCTCCAGGCCAGAGTCACCTGACACTGTCTCCTGTCACTGGACGCTGGAGGGTGAGACGGGTGAGTGGTGCGACCTCCAGGCCAGAGTCACCTGACACTGTCTCCTGTTACTGGACGGTGAAGGGTGAGACAGGTGAGTGGTGCGACCTCCAGGCCAGAGTCACCTGACACTGTCTCCTGTCACTGGACGCTGGAGGGTGAGACGGGTGAGTGGTGCGACCTCCAGGCCAGAGTCACCTGACACTGTCTCCTGTTACTGGACGGTGAAGGGTGAGACAGGTGAGTGGTGCGACCTCCAGGCCAGAGTCACCTGACACTGTCTCCTGTTACTGGACGGTGAAGGGTGAGACAGGTGAGTGGTGCGACCTCCAGGCCAGAGTCACCTGACACTGTCTCCTGTTACTGGACGGTGAGACAGGTGAGTGGTGCGACCTCCAGGCCAGAGTCACCTGACACTGTCTCCTGTTACTGACGGTGAGACAGGTGAGTGGTGCGACCTCCAGGCCAGAGTCACCTGACACTGTCTCCTGTTACTGGACGGTGAGACAGGTGAGTGGTGCGACCTCCAGGCCAGAGTCACCTGACACTGTCTCCTGTTACTGGACGGTGAGACAGGTGAGTGGTGCGACCTCCAGGCCAGAGTCACCTGACACTGTCTCCTGTTACTGGACGGTGAGACAGGTGAGTGGTGCAACCTCCAGGCCAGAGTCACCCGTCACTGTCTCCTGTTACTGGACAGTGAAGGGTGAGACTGGTGAGTGGTGCGACCTCCAGGCCAGAGTCACCTGACACTGTCTCCTGTTACTGGACGGTGAAGGGTGAGACAGGTGAGTGGTGCGACCTCCAGGCCAGAGTCACCTGACACTGTCTCCTGTTACTGGAGGGTGAGACAGGTGAGTGGTGCGACCTCCAGGCCAGAGTCACCTGACACTGTCTCCTGTTACTGGACGGTGAAGGGTGAGACAGGTGAGTGGTGCGACCTCCAGGCCAGAGTCACCTGACACTGTCTCCTGTTACTGGACGGTGATGGGTGAGACAGGTGAGTGGTGCGACCTCCAGGCCGGAGTCACCCGACACATCTCCTGTTACTGGACGGTGGAGGGTGAGACAGGTGAGTGGTGCGACCTCCAGGCCGGAGTCACCTGACACTGTCTCCTGTTACTGGAGGGTGAGACAGGTGAGTGGTGCGACCTCCAGGCCGGAGTCACCTGACACTCTCCTGTTACTGGACGGTGAGACAGGTGAGTGGTGCGACCTCCAGGCCAGAGTCACCTGACACTGTCTCCTGTTACTGGACGGTGAGACAGGTGAGTGGTGCGACCTCCAGGCCGGAGTCACCTGACACTGTCTCCTGTTACTGGAGGGTGAGACAGGTGAGTGGTGCGACCTCCAGGCCGGAGTCACCTGACACTGTCTCCTGTTACTGGACGGTGATGGGTGAGACAGGTGAGTGGTGTGACCTTCAGGCCAGAGTCACCTGACACTGTCTCCTGTTACTGGACGGTGAGACAGGTGAGTGGTGTGACCTTCAGGCCAGAGTCACCTGACACTGTCTCCTGTTACTGGACGGTGAGACAGGTGAGTGGTGCGACCTCCAGGCCAGAGTCACCTGACACTGTCTCCTGTTACTGGACGGTGAAGGGTGAGACAGGTGAGTGGTGCGACCTCCAGGCCGGAGTCACCTGACACTGTCTCCTGTTACTGGAGGGTGAGACAGGTGAGTGGTGTGACCTCCAGGCCGGAGTCACCTGACACTGTCTCCTGTTACTGGAGGGTGAGACAGGTGAGTGGTGCGACCTCCAGGCCAGAGTCACCTGACACTGTCTCCTGTTACTGGACGGTGAAGGGTGAGACAGGTGAGACAGGTGAGTGGTGCGACCTCCAGGCCAGAGTCACCCGTCACTGTCTCCTGTTACTGGACGGTGAAGGGTGAGACAGGTGAGTGGTGCGACCTCCAGGCCGGAGTCACCTGACACTGTCTCCTGTTACTGGACGGTGGAGGGTGAGACAGGTGAGTGGTGCGACCTCCAGGCCAGAGTCACCTGACACTGTCTCCTGTTACTGGACGGTGAGACAGGTGAGACAGGTGAGTGGTGCGACCTCCAGGCCAGAGTCACCTGACACTGTCTCCTGTTACTGGAGGGTGAGACAGGTGAGTGGTGCGACCTCCAGGCCAGAGTCACCTGACACTGTCTCCTGTTACTGGACGGTGGAGGGTGAGACAGGTGAGTGGTGCGACCTCCAGGCCAGAGTCACCTGACACTGTCTCCTGTTACTGGACGGTGAGACAGGTGAGTGGTGCGACCTCCAGGCCAGAGTCACCTGACACTGTCTCCTGTTACTGGACGGTGGAGGGTGAGACAGGTGAGTGGTGCGACCTCCAGGCCAGAGTCACCTGACACTGTCTCCTGTTACTGGAGGGTGGAGGGTGAGACAGGTGAGTGGTGCGACCTCCAGGCCAGAGTCACCTGACACTGTCTCCTGTTACTGGACGGTGGAGGGTGAGACAGGTGAGTGGTGCGACCTCCAGGCCAGAGTCACCTGACACTGTCTCCTGTTACTGGACGGTGAGACAGGTGAACAGGTGACGTCATGACGCGCACAAACGCGCGGTGTTGCGGCAGCTGCAGTTCGGGGCGCCGCCGCCAGAGGGCGACCGGGGAGCGGTTGTGTCCACAGAGGTTTTCCACCCGGGCTGAAGTCCTCAGGAGGCTGGAACCTTTCCGCTCACCTGCCTGAACAGGATGAGCTGGTGTCAGAGGTGAGAGGGTTGGACGAAGCAGCGGAAACGTCAGGTTCCAGCTGAGATCCTGGTTATTCTAAAAGAAACAATGTTTAAAGAAACATTCAATCACTGACGTGCTGAAACCAGTTCAGCTCCACGTCCTGTCTCACATACGAGCGGTTCTAAGGCTGAGAGCCCGGCAGCGGTTCTGGCTGGGCAACAGACACCAAATTTAAATGTTAACCGATGGTTTCAGGATCAAACGTGACATTTGTTATCTGAGGGCCGACGGCGGCGGGATGAAAGGGCCCCCCTGGAGCCCACAGATAAGAGGCGGCCCAGGATGGAGCCCAACCTTTAGGAGGACAGGACGTTCAGACCTGGTTTAGATAATCACAGTTCTCCGAGCGGCCGAGTGAGCGTGACGCCAGGTGAGAGTGCAGATAAGCTCTGGAGTCCCCAGGTGACGCACTCTCGTTCAGAGTCTGTTTCCTTTCTGACCACACACACACACACACACACACACACACACACACACACACACACACACACTTCCTGCCAGTCCTGTCCCCCGAGTTAGCTGCGCGGGGAAACATTGCAATAACCTTTCCAGTTGGCCCTCACCACGGAAACCTGACGTTGCCGTGGCGCCAGGTAGTGTGTGTGTGTGTGTGTGTGTGGCCCTCTGCAAACACACAGTCCTTAACGAAGGCCTGTACGGCGGTCCGTGGCAGCGCCGACCGCCCCCCCAGGCCGACGGAAGGTGGCAGCTCACCAGGTGAGCGTGTGCCGTCTGTACGCCCTGGCTCAGCCGGGGAGGTCCTCATGGGCTCCGGTGGACTACAGCAGCAGTCGAGAACCCCAACATCTGAACCCTCGTCCGTGGCTCCTGTTGAGGCTTCTTCTCTGTGCTCGGCCAAACATCTGGAGGAGGCCCACCAAAGACCACCTGAGCCGCCTCCTGCAGGGCCAGGCTGGTCTGTCCTGACCCTGGTGCAGAGGACTTTCTTCAGACGTCTGTATGTTAGCGTCCTGCTGGTCTTGATCCAGGCCCCGTGACTGAGGACGGGCAGCTCCATGGGGGCTCCTCTGCTAGCTCTTTGTGGGCCTCTCGCAGTGTTGCTCCCGCCGGCGTCCCCACACCAGCCCCTGGACGGTGGCCGCCCAGCCTGACCCCCTGCCCTCTGCCCCCGGGTCAGGGTATTTAAGGCGCTGGAGACCTCCCTCCCACGGTGGGGTGAGATCAATGATCAGGACCTTGAGCAGCGACTGATCACAGGACCGACTGGTCTGGGTGGGATCCAAGATGGGGACCCTGGACTCTCAGGGGTTTTCGCAGACCTTTATTCCACTGGTGCTGTTCTGAGATTAAAGCGGACTTTGGTTCCAGTTATAACATGACTATAAAAACCCGGATGTGACTTTTGGAGACGACGTTTTACCTGTGAGGCCGAAACAAACAGAACCTTCTCCTCCGAGTCCTGTTCTGCCTGAGGAGGGTCGGAGAGGAACGTTGGCCCTCAGCTCTTTTGTTCTGGACGCTGATCCGTCTGTCGGCCTTCCCCAGCCTGTTCCAGCCTCGTTGGCCTGTCCAGCAGGTTGTCTGCAGGGAGGTGTCGCCAGGGCAACCAGCCTTCTGGACCTTTGTTCCTGTTTACTGCCTG
This sequence comes from Takifugu rubripes, assembly GCF_901000725.2. Lineage (NCBI taxonomy): Eukaryota > Metazoa > Chordata > Actinopteri > Tetraodontiformes > Tetraodontidae > Takifugu > Takifugu rubripes. The sequence goes on along the minus strand of NC_042303.1, from coordinate 1,264,665 downwards.
GAGGAGGCCGTGAGGACCTGGTGATCCAAACTTCAGCAGCCGGTCAGCGGCTGACGAGGGAGGCGCCAACAGCCAGGACGGTGCGTTTGTGAGTGTGGGAAACCACACAATCTCTGGAATCCACTGTTTTAACCCTAACCCAACCAACACCAGCCATTAATGACCACCAGTAAAGACCAGCTTTGTTTTGCTCCTGTGTCTATTTCTTCGCTGGCACATTTTGATGTGTTTCCTTCACTAGTTTCATCAGTCTCGAGCAACACACTGAAATAAAGTGTTTTAGCTAAAAGGAAACTTTACGATTACTGGAGCCGTACAGCTGTTGAGCTATTTCTGCATATTTAAGTGATAATTTTGGTATTTTAGACACAAGCTTCCTAGCCTAATTACACACACACACACACACACAAAACTTTTAAACAACAGGTTATCAAGCATGTGATATACACAGCAAACATGACATTGGGCAAGTAAAGTAAACACACACACACACATCTTTGTCCTTCTATCTTGGTGAGGACTTTTATAGACATAATGCATTACCCAGCTCCTGACCCTGACCTTTACCCTGACCCAGTCCTAACCTCAACCTTAAAACCAGGCCTTAACCCTCCAACAGTCCTTTGAAGCTGTGAGGACCAGCCAAAATGCCCTTACGTCCCACAAATGCACCGTTTTGTTAGTACAACTAGTATTTTGGAACCCAACATGTAGCAAGTACAAGAACACACACACAGACACACACACACACACACACACACACACACACACACACAGAAGTTGCTGTTTACTAGCTGCACCGCTGAGGCGTACTGAAGTGGACTAGCTGGTAAAGGGATGAAGCAGCGCACATACCAGTGAAACCACTAACCCGACCTGAAGGTTCTGTTGTTCCCTTCCTGTCGTGTGAATCCCCGACGGCCCGTCCTGAACTGTGAGGCCACCACCCTGTCGGTGTCTGACGCCTGTCCACAAAGGTTATGGTCCCAAGCAGGACAGGTAGTGACAATGGTGCAAACATCCACCGTTGGGCTAGGGTTAGGGCTAGGGTTAGGGTTAGGGCTAGAGTTAGGGCTAGAGTTAGGGCTAGGGTTAGGGCTAGGGTTAGGGCTAGAGTTAGGGCTAGGGTTAGGGCTAGGGTTAGGGCTAGAGTTAGGGCTAGAGTTAGGGCTAGAGTTAGGGCTAGGGCTAGGGTTAGGGTTAGGGTTAGGGCTAGAGTTAGGGCTAGAGTTAGGGCTAGGGTTAGGGCTAGAGTTAGGGCTAGGGTTAGGGCTAGAGTTAGGGCTAGGGTTAGGGCTAGAGTTAGGGCTAGGGTTAGGGTTAGGGTTAGAGTTAGGGTTAGGGTTAGGGCTAGGGTTAGGGCTAGGGTTAGGGTTAGAGTTAGGGCTAGAGTTAGGGCTAGGGTTAGGGCTAGAGTTAGGGCTAGAGTTAGGGCTAGAGTTAGGGCTAGGGTTAGGGTTAGGGTTAGGGTTAGAGTTAGGGTTAGGGTTAGGGCAGGGGTGGGCAAACATTTTGATTCGTGGGCCACAATGGGTTCTAACATTTGACAAAGGGGCCGGACCAGGAGCAGATGGATGGATGGAGTGCTTTGGTAACCTCACCTCATTGGAGAAAAAATACACATCTTGGGATATGGAGAAAACATGTGCTTTAATTTCAAATGAAAATGAAGAGACAAAATATCTGACTTTGGAATGAGTCTTAAAACACTTAAAATCAAATGAATAAAATGTGCCTTTTTAAAAAAAATGAATAACCATTTCTATTTTAAAGCACTGAAAGTTCTGTTATCCTTCAGGATATCACCATCACTCTCCTCCTGACTGTCTTTTTTCTAGTGGGAAAACACCAGAATTGCAGTGAAAATTTAACATTAACAAGGTTTATTCATTTAATTTTTCAAGTTTGGCGGGCCGGATTAAAACGTTTAACGGGCCGCGTGTGGCCCCCGGGCCTTAGTTTGCCCATGCCTGGGTTAGGGTTAGGGCTAGGGTTAGGGCTAGAGTTAGGGTTAGGGTTAGGGCTAGGGTTAGGGCTAGAGTTAGGGCTAGGGTTAGGGTTAGGGCTAGGGTTAGGGCTAGAGTTAGGGCTAGGGTTAGGGTTAGGGCTAGGGTTAGGGCTAGAGTTAGGGCTAGGGTTAGGGTTAGGGTTAGGGTTAGGGTTAGGGCTAGAGTTAGGGCTAGGGTTAGGGTTAGGGCTAGGGTTAGGGCTAGAGTTAGGGCTAGGGTTAGGGTTAGGGTTAGGGTTAGAGGCTTCACAGAAGTGTTAGCGTGCTTGTATCTGGGCCATTTCAGCGGGCTTTTCCCTTCCACTCATAATCAGAAGAGAATCATATATCTGCTGCTAGTGCCAGTCGACCACCTCTCAGGTTGACAGCGGCCGACCTTTCCTGTTGACCTCTTACGTCACACGCTAGGCGCCCCAGCGCCATGTCAGGGAGGAGCTGTCTGGTGTCTCTATGACCAGCATCAGCTGTTGTTCTGTGTGGTTTCTGCTGTCGCCGGCAGTTTCCTGCACCTGCAAACACCCGGATGCCTTCTGCAGATACAATCTAGTCATTTTTAGCAGGAGAACATGTGAGCGGAGGCTTTCTAATTCTGTTCAACCATAAGAAGCGTGTGTGTGTGTGTGTGTGTGTGTGTGCGTGCTCTTGTACTCGCGACATACCGAGTACCAAAATACTCATTCTACTAGCAAAAACTGAGCACATTTTGGTCCTCAGAACTTCAAAGGACGGATTGAGGTTAAGGTTGAAGCTAGGATTGGCTTTAGGTCAGGGGTCAAGGTCAGGGTTAGGGTCAGGGGTTAGTTGGGAGGGTTAGTTAGGGTAAGGAGTTGGGTAATGCATTATGCCTCTGAAAGTCCTCCCAAAGATAGAAATACAGTGGTGTGTGTGTGTCTTCCGTTCCTCGTTTGGATAACTGACGGTCGTCAGTGGTGAATCAACGGCCTTTCCGTGCCGTTCCCGACTGCTTGGCTCTCAACGCTGTCGTGTCGTTCCAGGGAACACTTGAGATTTAGGTTTTCTTCTTCTTCTGGTTCCTGCCATCACAACCCGTTAACACTCTTGCTCCATGGGTCTCAACGACCTCTGGAGGCCATGCTTGATTTCCTGAGACAGCAGCATCAGCAGGTTCTCTTCACCAGAGAACATGTCAGGCTACAGCTCTAGCTGGGTTCCCTCTGGAAGGGGGGCGAGAAGCTCAAAAATCTCTCCTCAGGCTTTGAGTTGTGGAGGCCATCGCGTAGGCTCCCGTACATGTTCTTTCCTGACCTCCATCAGTTCGGTTCTCCAGCCCAATAAACAGTTGTTCCTTCAGTTCTCAGGGAGGAGTTTGGTTTCACATTGTGTGTGTGTGTGTGTGTGTGTGTGCGAGGCACTTTAAGTATGACTGTACACTTGTGAATGAGTGACTCAGACCGGTAGCACATGTCTAACTTTCACCACCTGCCTCGTTGTAAACTACTAACAGACACTTTGATCAGGTGTTCCACCCACTACCGATGGTGGATTACTGGTCCTTCTGATCAGGTGTTCCACCCACTACCGATGGTGGATTACTGGTCCTTCTGATCAGGTGTTCCACCCACTACCGATGGTGGATTACTGGTCCTTCTGATCAGGTGTTCCACCCACTACCGATGGTGGATTACTGGTCCTTCTGATCAGGTGTTCCACCCACTACCGATGGTGGATTACTGGTCCTTCTGATCAAGTGTTCCACCCACTACCGATGGTGGATTACTGGTCCTTCTGATCAGGTGTTCCACCCACTACCGATGGTGGATTACTGGTCCTTCTGATCAGGTGTTCCACCCACTACCGATGGTGGATTACTGGTCCTTCTGATCAGGTGTTCCACCCACTACCGATGGTGGATTACTGGTCCTTCTGATCAGGTGTTCCACCCACTACCGATGGTGGATTACTGGTCCTTCTGATCAGGTGTTCCACCCACTACCGATGGTGGATTACTGGTCCTTCTGATCAGGTGTTCCACCCACTACCGATGGTGGATTACTGGTCCTTCTGATCAGGTGTTCCACCCACTACCGATGGTGGATTACTGGTCCTTCTGATCAGGTGTTCCACCCACTACCGATGGTGGATTACCGGTCCTTCTGATCAGGTGTTCCACCCACTACCGATGGTGGATTACCGGTCCTTCTGATCAGGTGTTCCACCCACTACCGATGGTGGATTACCGGTCCTTCTGATCAGGTGTTCCACCCACTACCGATGGTGGATTACCGGTCCTTCTGATCAGGTGTTCCACCCACTACCGATGGTGGATTACCGGTCCTTCTGATCAGGTGTTCCACCCACTACCGATGGTGGATTACCGGTCCTTCTGATCAGGTGTTCCACCCACTACCGATGGTGGATTACTGGTCCTTCTGATCAGGTGTTCCACCCACTACCGATGGTGGATTACCGGTCCTTCTGATCAGGTGTTCCACCCACTACCGATGGTGGATTACCGGTCCTTCTGATCAGGTGTTCCACCCACTACCGATGGTGGATTACCGGTCCTTCTGATCAGGTGTTCCACCCACTACCGATGGTGGATTACCGGTCCTTCTGATCAGGTGTTCCACCCACTACCGATGGTGGATTACTGGTCCTTCTGATCAGGTGTTCCACCCACTACCGATGGTGGATTACTGGTCCTTCTGATCAGGTGTTCCACCCACTACCGATGGTGGATTACTGGTCCTTCTGATCAGGTGTTCCACCCACTACCGATGGTGGATTACTGGTCCTTCTGATCAGGTGTTCCACCCACTACCGATGGTGGATTACTGGTCCTTCTGATCAGGTGTTCCACCCACTACCGATGGTGGATTACTGGTCCTTCTGATCAGGTGTTCCACCCACTACCGATGGTGGATTACTGGTCCTTCTGATCAGGTGTTCCACCCACTACCGATGGTGGATTACCGGTCCTTCTGATCAGGTGTTCCACCCACTACCGATGGTGGATTACCGGTCCTTCTGATCAGGTGTTCCACCCACTACCGATGGTGGATTACCGGTCCTTCTGATCAGGTGTTCCACCCACTACCGATGGTGGATTACCGGTCCTTCTGATCAGGTGTTCCACCCACTACCGATGGTGGATTACCGGTCCTTCTGATCAGGTGTTCCACCCACTACCGATGGTGGATTACCGGTCCTTCTGATCAGGTGTTCCACCCACTACCGATGGTGGATTACCGGTCCTTCTGATCAGGTGTTCCACCCACTACCGATGGTGGATTACTGGTCCTTCAGGTGTTCTAGTTTGGGTACTACAGCAACAATGTCCCAAAAAGACACCGATCAAGGTTCTTCAGTGGCTTCATGCAAAAGAAACGATCAACTGAAGTCAATCACAGGTCAACAACAACTTCAGATCACTTTATCACTTCAGATGAGCTTCTCCCTTTATCATACAGCCAGCAACACACACACACACACACACACACACACACACACACACACACACACACACACACAGAGTAATGCTCATGTAGGCATCAGTTGTTGAGAACAATAGAAGCAGCACTGCTAATGTCCTTTGTTCCTGATCACATCCTCTCCAATCCATATGACACTTTGTGTGTGTGTGTGTGTGTATGTGTGTGTGTGAGTGTGTGTGTGTGTGTGAGTGTGTGTGTATGTGTGTGTGTGAGTGTGTGTGTGTTGAACTCTCTGTCACTGCAGAATAAACACAGAACGATACGGATGTTTTATTACACTGCGGCTCATGAGTCAGAAGGTCCTGGAAGAACAAGAGAGTAGTTGTTATGTCAAAGTTTAAGAGAATACATCATCATTTTTTAGAGCTGTTCCCAGTTATTTTTAATCTCCATTATCAGGAAAAGACCCTCTGGCCTGATATTATTGATTGCAGGGAGATCAGTGTTGAATTGGGATCATTGTTCTGGTTGGGATCTAAGAGCCCTTCTTCGGTCACCTGAGAGCTGAAGGCTGGAAGCACCAGGCTGACTCACATGAAGCAGCAGATCTGCAAACACACAAGATCTAATGGATCTAATGGATCTAATGATCCCTTGCAGACCCCAGCAGGGGAACGCAGCTCATACCATCCTCTAGAGGAACAATTTAAAGACAACCTTCTTTCAGAAAACATTAGAACACCATCCAAAAAAACCCGCAACAAGCGCAGGTGAAACCGGATCCTGTGGGCTGGGCTGGACTCTGGGTGTGTCCCTGTGAGATGGCAGCTGGTTTAGAGGATAATGTTGAAGGAAATCTTATTGTTATGCTCCTGAGTTTCTGTTCATTGTCCTGTGTGTTATTGTCAGGTTCCATGATCCCTGGATTATCTCATTTTCCCATGTTGCACCTGTACTCTGTGTTGTGTTGCACAATTTCCGCTGAACAGGCACGACCACGCGTCAGGACCCCTGGTCACCTCTACCTCCAGGCCATGTGCTTTTGGCCTTCATTTCTTTTCTTTTTTCCAAAGTCTATACAGGTGTTTCCTAAACTTCATCTATATCCCATCCGGGAGTCGTAGTATTTACAGGGACCAGGTCTCCCCTGAGTCTTTGAACCTTTTCTCTACGATCGTGTGGAGATTTGGTTGCTTCTCTTGGACCGGCGCCTCGCCAGATCTCAATCCAATAGATCCCCTTCGAAATGTGGAGCTGGAGATTTGCAACATAGATGTGCAGCCAACAAATCAGCAGAAACTGTATTTCAAGCACCTCGATGAATCTATATAGTGAAGAATTAAGGCAGTTCTGAAGGCAAAAAAGGGTCCAACCCTTTTGCTAGCGAGGCGGACCTAATAAAGTGGCACGTGTAGCATAACTCGCTTCGAAAAAGCAAATTAATTACGGTAATATCAAGGATGCAGGAGGAGGAGCTGAGCTGATATGAAGTAAAGAAATTTGAAGGTGCGGTGGATGGTCAGGCTGGAAACATGACTGTGCTGGAAATAATCTTCCAGAAACTTTGTCCTGTATGCAGAAGACTGTTCCTTATCGGAGCAGAAGGCAGCGGAGGCGGACGGGGTGCAAACAAAGGGATGTCGGTGAGTAAACACACCTACAGAGCCAAGTGAACAAGTATGCTCCGGTCGGAACTCCACAGTTGTAGGTTTATTGCTTTAACCTGAAGCCTATCGGGTTTTCCTCTGAGCGCACGCACTCATTCATGTGTTGGTGACTAACAGACACACCCTCGATGCTCGTTTGTATAACAGTTGGAACATTTGCCAAACCAAATACGCCAACATGCTGATTCCCATGAGTGGGATTCTCGCGTGTGTGCGTGTGTCTGTGTGTGAACTGTCAAAAATGCAATTAAAAAATCAAAGGTGGTGAAGAAAAGAATGTTGGCAGTTTCCGTCCTTGGTGGGAGAATCGTGTCAAACTGTAAAAAGTGACGACTAGGACTTGGTAGAGGGTGGAAGGTTGCTTTTTTCAGGACTCTGAGGGCTGCAATGTTCTGTGTGGATGGGACGTGGTCCCATAGTGAGTGACTTCCCCTACGGTTCGAGGCGAGTGATACACTGACCAGGAAGAGCCATGTCCACCTCCTCAGAGGTGACCTCTTTAGCGAGCAACCAGGATTGGACATTGCGGTTGAAGGTTTTCCTTCCTACCGTCAATGAAAAAGAAAACGGTAAAGGAAAGGATTGGTCCCGACCAGGCTAGGGTTGAGGAGTCCCCTAAAGTAAGTGCCAACTTTTGATTGCCAGGGGTCACTCACCCCCAGGATCATCTGCGTTCTGTTTCTGAGAGAGTGTTTCGAGCACTCTTGCATCAGCTGCATCCGCCTTCTTGAATGGCCCATTTGGATCCGTCTGAAGAAGAACGGGTGGGGCGGAATGCCTGTAGGTGTCGAGATGCTGCCTCTGCATGAACACACACCGTGCCTTGGAGGAGGCTGGGGAGGAGGTACATTTCCTGTAACCCCTCTATAGAAATCACTAAAGCCTTCACATATTTGCACCCCCTCCTGGAGATGGGTGTGGACTAATCTCTCAGTGCCTAAATCCAGCTGTGGGCTGGCCTTTAATTCGGGCGTAAGTGCCAGTTTGCTTATCAAAGGAGTTCACGTTTTACAAACAGTTGCAGATTGTTGCGGAAGCTGAGGTCCGATCGATTGTTGCCTCACCCACAGTTGCCGGGATTATTAGATGGCCACCACAGTTGTGAAGGGCTGGAGAGCTTTGAAGCCACAGCTTTGCCACAGAATGGTAGTTTAGCAATTAAGCCGTACCCCCCCCCCCCCCCCCCCCCCCAACAAATAAACTAACAAACATCATCTGGATAAATGACAGCCAGACAAAGGAACACAAAGCCTGGGAGTGCCTTCATTCCCTTTACCACAGAGTTGACGGATGACTTTTGTCAGCAAGGAGAAGTAGCTTAAGAGAAAAATGTTGCTAAGGGGTTTTTGTCTAGTTAATCTTTATTTACCCAGGGTAGGTTTGCTGAGGGAGCACATTCTGTTCTGCTACTTCCTTCTGTTTTATTTTACATAACCGATGCATATACAGAGCACAAGTGTTGCCTACACAGCGTCAGACGCATGTAGGTCAGAGTAGAGGCCCCACCAGGGCCTTCCACCACTGCAAGGGTCAACTTTAGAGGAAGAGACATGCATCCTCCACCTGGCCGGCGGACTGGCACACGGCTCAGTTAGCACGAAACATTATTGTTGGGATTTGTTGTTGCTGATCTTGCCGTGCGCTGCTGAACAGCGACCTCTGATGGGGCTGGGCTTCCTCTTCCTGAAGAGTCAAACCCATGTGGAACAATGTGGAGTTTTGAGTTGGTTCTTTGGAGGGGTCAACACTGGGGTCACTTCTCAGGTTTGGAAGAGAGAGAGAGCATCAATATAGAGCACAGATACACGTCCTGCCAGACACAGGGGCCACAAACAGACTGCACAGGAATTTGGAGCAGAATAAAGTGCATTCATGCGGTTTTAATACCAAAGTTCTCTTCCAAATTTCAGCCAAATGTCAGATTTATGTTTTTTAAAATCATGTTCTTCGCCCTCAAAGAACTGTCTAAGCTTTTCCTGCTGCAACCAGGCCCCAAGTCTCACTTAGGTGCTTACAGCTGTAAACATCAGATGAACTTAATAGCAATCCGAGATTTACCGTTAGCTGTGAGCAACCCTGACAAACGCAATTCCTCAGAACAATGGACTCTTCCACTCGCTTGTTAATCAGCTCTTAATGACTCACCTTACGCTTTCACTAAGATTGAAAACTCAAAATTGCATAAAAGATTAGAAAGACGATAGAAGGATGTGTGGTTTGGAGTGAGAATGCTCATGACAGGAGGCTTCTTCAAAAACAGGAAGTCTCTAAAGACTTTCATAAACCACATCATGTAGCAACAACTGTGAACACAACAGCGGGTGTGTGTGTGTGTGTGTGTATCATAACGTGTGTGTATATCATCTTAATACAGCTAATTGGGTCTCGTTAATGCGCGACAGGCTCTTCTGTGTGCTCACACACAGGGAACTATTGGAAAAGAGCTCCTGTATCAGGGCTCATTATTGGGAGACACACCCGAACCACCTGCTCACTCCTTCGCTCTCTCCTTCCCTGAGGGACGCATGGACGAACGCATGGACGGACGGACGCATGGACGGATGCATGGACGGACGCATGGACGGACGCATGGACGGACGGACGCATGGACGGACGGACGCATGGACGGACCGACGCATGGACGGATGCATGGACGGACGCATGGACGGACCGACGGACGCATGGACGGACCGACGGACGCATGGACGGACGCATGGACGGACGCATGGACGGACGCACGCATGGACGGAGGGACGCATGGACGGACGCATGGACGGACCGACGGACGCATGGACGCATGGACGGACGGACGCATGGACGGACCGACGGACGCATGGACGGACACATGGACGCACGGACGCATGGACGGACCGACGGACGCATGGACGGACACATGGACGCACGGACGCATGGACGGACGCATGGACGGACGGTTGATCTTTGGCCATTTAGCTCAAGGACCCTTCAGTCTGTCTGTCTGTCTGCCGGTCCGGTAAAAGGTCAAACGTTGGTTCCATCCATCCATCCATCCATCCATCCTCCATCCATCCATCCATCCATCCATCCACCATCCATCCATCCATCCATCCATCCACCATCATCCATCCACCCACCCATCATCCATCCATCCATCCACCATCCACCCATCATCCATCCATCCATCATCCATCCATCCACCATCCATCCATCCATCCACCCATCCACCCATCCACCCATCATCCATCCATCCACCCATCATCCATCCATCCATCCACTCACCCATCCATCCATCCATCCATCATCCATCCATCCAACCACCCACCCACCCATCCATCCACCCATCATCCATCCATCCACCCATCATCCATCCATCCATCCATCCATCCATCCACCCACCCACCCATCCATCATCCATCCATCCACCCATCCATCCATCCACCCATCCATCCACCCACCCACCCATCCATCATCCATCCATCCATCCACCCCACCCATCCATCCATCCACCCACCCATCCATCATCCACCCATCCATCCATCCATCCATCCACCCATCCATCCACCCACCCACCCACCCACCCATCCATCCATCCACCCACCCACCCACCCATCCACCCATCCACCCATCATCCACCCATCCACCCATCCACCCATCATCCATCCATCCATCCATCCACCCACCCATCATCCATCCATCCATCCACCCCACCCACCCATCCATCCATCCATCCACCCATCCATCCACCCACCCACCCATCCATCATCCATCCATCCACCCATCCATCCATCCATCCATCCATCCACCCACCCATCATCCATCCATCCATCCATCCATCCATCCATCCATCCATCCATCCACCCATCCATCCACCCACCCACCCACCCATCCATCATCCATCCATCCACCCACCCATCCATCCATCCAACCCATCCACCCACCCATCCATCCATCCACCCACCCATCCATCATCCATCCATCCACCCACCCATCATCCATCCACCCACCCATCATCCATCCATCCACCCACCCATCCACCCATCATCCATCCATCCATCCATCCACCCACCCATCATCCATCCATCCACCCACCCATCCACCCATCATCCATCCATCCATCCATCCCACCCACCCATCATCCACCCACCCACCCATCCATCCATCCATCCACCCACCCATCCACCCATCATCCATCCATCCATCCATCCACCCACCCATCATCCATCCATCCATCCACCCACCCATCCATCCACTCACCCACCCATCCATCCACCCATCCACCCATCCATCCACCCACCCACCCATCCTCATCCATCCATCCACCCATCCATCCATCCTCCATCCATCCACCCACCCATCATCCATCCATCCATCCATCCATCCATCCATCCATCCATCCATCCATCCATCCATCCATCCACCCCATCCATCCACCCACCCACCCCCCATCCATCATCCATCCATCCACCCACCCATCCATCCAGTCACCCCATCCACCCACCCATCCATCCATCCACCTCACCCATCCATCATCCATCCATCCACCCACCATCATCCATACCACCCACCCATCATCCATCCATCCACCCACCCATCACCCATCATCCATCCCATCATCCATCCATCCCACCCACCCATCCACCCATCATCCATCATCCATCCATCCCACCCACCCATCATCCACCCACCCACCCATCCATCCATCCCATCCACCCACCCATCCACCCATCATCCATCCATCCATCCATCCACCCACCCATCATCCATCCATCCATCCACCCACCCATCCATCCACTCACCCACCCACCCATCCACCCATCCACCCATCCATCCATCCATCCACCCACCCATCATCCACCCACCCACCCATCCATCCATCCATCCATCCATCCATCCACCCACCCATCCACCCATCATCCATCCATCCACCCACCCATCCATCCACTCACCCATCCACCCATCCACCCATCCACCCCATCCATCCATCCACCCATCCACCCATCCATCCACCACCCATCCATCCATCACCTTCATTAGCAGCTCCAGTCCTCCTGTATCCTTTGTGTTAGCACAGATGTTATGATGAACACTCAGCAAACACTGTGAGTGTAAATATGAAGAAATATGACAGAAACAACTCAGCCTTTAATCCCTTTGATATCATGTAGCCTGTTAGCTACTGAGGAAGGTCAAGTCCTTATCTACCCAAGAGAGTGTTTATTGAATATAGGTATATAGGTACGCACACACACACACACACACACACACACACACACACACACACACACACACACACACACACAGCTACTGGCCCATGAGCTCATCAGATAATGAAGCTTGGTCAGATGACTGAGGCTGTTTCTTTTAAAGAAACATACCGACGTGTTATGTACAGTTACACCCACACGCACGCGCGCGCGTGTGTGTGTTTGTGTGTGTGTGTGTGGGTGGGTGAGTCGTTCCTGGAAGTTTGTGCCGTTGCCTCTCAGTATTGACTTTAGCTGTGTTTGTTTTCTGTGTGTTAGCGTCACTCTCTCCTTCTTCTGTGTATGAATGAGCAGCTGCACTCTGGGAACCAGTGTCACGTCTGCAGGTGCACGGTTGACAAGTCGTGCTCGTGAACTCTCTTTTGCTCTTTCGCAACATGCAAATACTCCTATTTGCACAGAGCCTGATAATCCTGCACATGAAGCCTGGCACAGGTTCCTGTTCACAGGGCGGCATGATGAAATGGAACAACACGTCCCACCTCGGGTGTCACCTGTATGTATTGGCCAGGTTCTTCTCATGCTCCGCTAATCAACGCTAACCTCAAGTCCAGACCTGCACACCTGTGATCCGTGTTCCTAGGGGGGGTTGGGGGGTCGTAACATCACCCCCTCCTGCTGCTGTTACCCTCTGTTGCCCTGCCTGTCTCAACACACCCAGGAGGTTGCCTGGGTGACACTGGGAGGGTGGTGTAACCCTCATGAGGGCAGCTTAGCGGGGCTTCCAATATCTCTGGTAGTGCCACTTTAGGAGTTTCATCTACTCTAATCTACTTCACTCGTTAGCTCCTTCAGTTTGGGTGATGTTCTGGGTTCTAGAGGGACTCTGACCTTTGATCTTCCAAAGATCATAAAGACAACTTCTATAAGTGAGCTTTTATTGCCCCTAGAGATGCACAGAACATAGAGAGGGCAATAAAATGTCAGCATATCTCTGTGCAGCTCTCGCCAAAGACCCCCTTCAGCAGAGACACACACAGACCTTAGACTTCCTATAACTGCTATTGATCCGATATGTGTGGAATGAGCTGCTTGGTGGAGGCCTGCACCCCCCCAGTGTGGAGGAGAACCCAGCCATTAACCTCCCATGGAGCTGTTATTACACGCCATTAAAAAAGCTGTTCTTTGTTGTCTGAGAGGTGCTAATGAAATCCCGAGGGGTCTCAGATTTGCATCAACACTCAACACTCAGGTTCAGGCGTTACCCTACCCCAGCGAGGGCCCCCAGCCAGGGCCCTTAGAGAGGGCCCCCAGCCAGGTCCTGAGCAACCTGAGGCCCGTGGCTCTCACCACAACAGGACCGTTTCCCTACATTTCTTCCATATCCAACACCAGCAGCTCATCCTGGATGTCCATAAGCCAGCTTTCATGCCTTAACTTTGTTTTCTGTGTGACGCCCATATGTCTGATTCTCGTGAAGGCACCACAGGTGTGCTGATGCACCCTGGGAAGTGGAGTTTGTTTCATGCAGCCACCCAGGGCGGATCCCGTTCACCCATTGGTTTATAGTCACGTGTTAATGGCAGAAGGTGAGTTTGATGTTTAAGATAACTGCTAAAGTTGATCTTGTTTTTGTTAAAATGCTGCCAGAAGCTGATTCATGTGTTTATGATCATCCAAGTCATTTTGATTTAGAGATGAGTAGAGTGGATTTTCCTCTGGTTATTTGGTAACTTTTTTGACAGGATCTTTTTTTTTTTGGCTTGCATTTTAGACTACAATTCAATTAATCACTTTCAACTGGGAATCTGTAGCTTATCCTGCTCTTTCATTGGAATCCTCCAGTCCCTGAAGGCAACACTCTTTCACTGTGGACTAATGAGTTTTCCCCACCAGTCACTCACAAATGGTGCCGTTTAACAGCGCAGATATCCTCAACGCGTCTGGTGAAGTTCGCTAACGTCTCCTTCTCTCTGCCACTCCGTCTCCAGGGTAACCCGGTGCCCGGGTTCCTCCGATGCTGAGGATCCTTCAGAAATGTCTCCTTTTTCACAGTTACCTGTTGGTGTAATTCCAACAACCTCCACAGTCGGGATCACCTCTGCACAAGGGTTGGTCATCCTGTCAGAGGTCCGTCTCTGTCAACCCTGCCTTCAGGACCCGTCCGAACCTGCCCCACAGTCCACATCATGAGTGTCAGCAATCCGGCACCTGAACTCTGACCCCTGCAGCATCTCCCCACAGCCTCCCCATGGCTGAGCGGCACCCTGCAGGCGCCACTTTAAATACGCAGACCTCAGACACAGTAATAATGCAGGTTACATAACAGGTTGCTTTATGATCGGAACCCTTTGGCTTTCATCTTTGGAAGATCAAAGTCCTTTTGGAATCTGGAACGCTACCCAAATTTAATCAGCTCTTCCTTGGCCCATTACCAATGTTTGCTAGAGCTGTCATTCAGATGTGTTCATGGTGTTTGGAGTTGTTTTGCAGAGGGACAGGCTAAAAACAGGAAATCCAAAGGACATTTCTTTGGTATTTTAAAGATTCTTTTCAAATTAAAATCCCAACTCAGGGGCTCTGCTGAAAGAAACGTCGGATCAGCGTGAAAAAGCAAACGGACCGTTGAGTCGAACGTTCCTCTTCAACTTGTTTTATGGCGTTTAATGCCAGAATTCCCCCGATGCTGAGGAATTTCACATTCTTGAGCGGAAGATTTGCATTCTATTTGCACCCTGCCTGGCCTGGCCTGTCCTGGAGGCAGCTTCCTGCAGAAGCTGAATGGAGCAGACCCAGTGGATAGGCTCTAGCGCCCAGGGGCTTGTTTGAGGTGACGAGTGGCCCCGACCCCACTCGTCTGAGAGCCAACCATGAGATCAATGGCCGACTGACGGGGGCAGTCCTTAAACATGTGACAGCTTCGTGTTCTGTAGGACAGGAGGGTTGGTCCCATCTACGGATTTAAGAGGAATAAGGAGCGAAAAAAAAATCCAGAGAAGTTTATCAGTTTAACGGCCCCTTGAGCAAGAGCGAAAGCAGCCCAGTCAAAAACCTGATAGGGCCCAACTGTTGCAGGTGCCGCCTGAACATGTCCGGCGGTTAGCCAGATAGAAAAAACCCAAACTGGGGATTGCTCAAGAAGTTTGGTGTCGAAGCGTCTCCTCGCCAGAGGCGAAATATTTGAATGGCATTTGCATGGAGTCCACCTGAGGGCAGATGAATGGGTTTTGCATGTGAGCTATGTGGCAACAGAACGTTCCTGTCAGGGCAGAGCTTATCTCTGCTGCCGCTGCCGCTGCTTATCTAACTGTCACTGTTGACCGGAGGGGGCGAGTGGGAGTGGGTTTCTGTTTACACTGGCTTCTTTTCAGTTAAACCAGTTCACAATCAGATTAGAAATAGTGTTCATCCACTGAGCTCCGGGGATTCTTCAGCGCAGCGGAATAGCCCACGTGCTAACGCTCTACACACACACACACACACACACACATTTCGACATGAATGAAGTTAAAACCAAACAGCTTCCTGCTGCAACAAGCCGAATGTGTTTGCGAAAATTCTCAACAAAACCAAGATGTTTGTTTCTCTTAGCGCTCCGACTCGTGAAAGGGTCGCTCTGAAAACCGCCGCCGATGGCCTGGGACCCATACGCCGCGTGGCCTTTTGTTTTATTTGGCCTTTTGTTTGGCTCTTTCCGCTGAAAATGCCTTTATTACAGATAGCGGTGTGTCGCCCCGCACAGGCGCACGTGCTAGCCCCTAGCTCGCCCACACGGGCCTCACACATATATGTCCACCAGCACACTCAGGGGGAAACATCTGTGTTGCTGCCGCTTGTGTTGTGTCATTAGGGTGAGTTTTGTTGTGTTCTGTCACGGCCCCGGGTCTCCTCTCCACCCCCCCACAACGGTAACCACGTCTGGTGTGTTTGACCCAGTTTATGTGACCACTCGACCGTGCACCAGCGTGCCAGTTCACCACTGATGTTACATCACCACCACTACACCACAGCCAGGCAGCGTCATCGGGATAGTCTGATAGTCGCACAATGTTTGTCTTGGATTGTTCGCCCTGCCTGCCTGCTAGCGCCGTGTTTCCATGGCAATGGGAAAGGACCCGTGCGTGGCATCGGGCTGCCTTTTATAATGCCTTTCTGAAAGTGGGGCACGTTCGGCACCGTATTCTGGATCGCAGCGGTGGTTTAGTGGAAATGGGCCTCTCTAATTGCATATAGGCTTTTTTATGGTCGACCCTGCTGTGTTTGGTCATGGAAATAACAGGTTTGGTTGGATTAAACGTTTGATTAAGGTCCGTCCGGTCCAGTGGGAGGCCTGGCCTTTAAAAGGAGGAGTTCTGGCCCGGCCCAGGGAGTCAGCGAAGGGTTGTGGTGCAGATCCATCATGATCTTACTGAAGTTTTTTAGTAAATATACTGTTTTAGTGTTCTTCAACATCATTTTGGACTTTAAAAGTCAGAGTGTCTTTCAGAGAGTCAGACCCGTTTGCTGCTAGCGTGAATGAATGTGATGTTTTTGTTCCCCAAGTTTAAGTTGTGTGAAATCTGAAATGCTATACCATGAACAACAAACTGTATCTTCTGATTCTTTTAAGATTCATGCCTTCATGCCAGACCGGAAAGTAACGTGTAGCCGTGTGCACACCTCCCATAGCATGGTAGCTAATGTGTGAACAGCGCTCAAACACTTTCTACTCATGGTTAAGCTATTCCACCGGTGTTCTCAGCTCCTCCCCGTGTTTAGCTTGATATTTCTTCAGGTACTGGGGGTGTGATGTGGGGGTTTTGTTCTTGTTCAGTGTTGCGGCGTTCCAGTAAAACCAAACGGAAAGACTTCAAAATCAAGCAATTTCTGAGACAACTCTGAAACCAGAGGTGAATCAGAAAAAAATCCCCCGCTATGCTCTGTGGGTCCCGGGGAGGGGTTTCTCTCTCTCTCTGTGTGTGTGTGTGTGTGTGTGTGTGTGTGTGTGTGAAACTCAGCAAAGCTGCCCCAAACATCAACCCCAGAGGAATATGCAGATGAGGCTGTAGGTGTTCTGAATCACATTAGAACTACCAGAGGAATGAACCATCAACCTTCTTTTTTCTATTCCTTCCATTCCAAAATGGTGCGTTTTGTCAAGAAAGAGGAAGTAGACCACCCCAGCGTGTGTGCGTGTGTGTGTGTGTGTGTGTGTGTGTGTGTGTGTGTGTGTGTGTGTGTGTGTGTGTGCGTGTGTGTGTGTGTGTGTGTGTGTGCGTGTGTGTGTGTGTGTGTGTGCACAAGTGGCTGATTAGTCTGATGAAGTGGTGGGAATAAACCAGCTGTCCTCACTTCATGAAAATGTAAATGGCATCAAATCTTTTGTTTTGCGGCTGAGATAAAAGAATGAAAATGAAAGAACGACAGGAAGGATTTGTTTTAAGGGGATTTGGAGGATTACGTTTTATTTCTATACATTTCGCCTCCAACTGCTTCTGTGCGTCCAGGGAAAGGGCGGGAAGGGTTACACACACCCCGGCAGGGCTACACACACACCAGCAGGGCTACACACACACCAGCAGGGCTACACACACACCAGCAGGGCTACACACACACCGGCAGGGTTACACACACACCGGCAGGGCTACACACACACCAGCAGGGCTACACACACCCCGGCAGGGCTACACACACACCAGCAGGGCTACACACACACCAGCAGCGTTACACACACACCAGCAGGGCTACACACACACCAGCAGGGCTACACACACACCGGCAGGGTTACACACACACCGGCAGGGTTACACACACACCGGCAGGGTTACACACACACCGGCAGGGTTACACACACACCAGCAGGGCTACACACACCCCAGCAGGGTTACACACACACCGGCAGGGCTACACACACACCAGCAGGGCTACACACACACCAGCAGGGCTACACACACACCAGCAGGGCTACACACACACCAGCAGCGTTACACACACCCCGGCAGGGTTACACACACACCAGCAGGGTTACACACACACCAGCAGGGTTACACACACACCAGCAGGGCTACACACACACCAGCAGGGTTACACACACACCAGCAGGGCTACACACACACCAGCAGGGCTACACACACACCAGCAGGGCTACACACACACCAGCAGGGCTACACACACCCCGGCAGGGCTACACACACACCGGCAGGGTTACACACACACCGGCAGGGTTACACACACACCGGCAGGGTTACACACACACCAGCAGGGTTACACACACACCGGCAGCGTTACACACCAGCAGGGTTACACACCTGCAGAGTTACACACCAGCAGGGTTACACACCTGCAGGGTTACACACCGGCAGGGTTACACACCTGCAGGGTTACACACCAGCAGGGTTACACACCTGCAGGGTTACACACCAGCAGGGTTACACACCTGCAGGGTTACACACCAGCAGGGTTACACACCAGCAGGGTTACACACCAGCAGGGTTACACACCTGCAGGGTTACACACCAGCAGGGTTACACACCAGCAGGGTTACACACCAGCAGGGTTACACACCTGCAGAGTTACACACCGGCAGGGTTACACACCAGCAGGGTTACACACCAGCAGGGTTACACACCAGCAGGGTTACACACCAGCAGAGTTACACACCTGCAGGGTTACACACCAGCAGGGTTACACACCGGCAGGGTTACACACCAGCAGGGTTACACACACACCAGCAGGGTTACACACCAGCAGGGTTACACACCAGCAGGGTTACACACCGGCAGGGTTACACACCAGCAGGGTTACACACCAGCAGGGTTACACACCAGCAGGGTTACACACCAGCAGGGTTACACACCAGCAGGGTTACACACACACCAGCAGGGTTACACACCAGCAGGGTTACACACCAGCAGGGTTACACACCGGCAGGGTTACACACCAGCAGGGTTACACACCAGCAGGGTTACACACCAGCAGGGTTACACACCAGCAGGGTTACACACCTCTGGGCAGCACGGACATTGGTGCTGATGGTTTGTGGGAATTTCAAACACTAGTGGAATAAAGACAGATTCTTAGTAGCAATAAGCTGTCAGAACTGAACTGAAACACACACACACACACACACACACACACACACACACACACACACACACACACACACCTCTTTCTGTCTTAAATGAATGTGAACCAGCACAGTTCCGTCACCGCAGGTTCGGTTGATTCATTCGTGTGGTGGAGGTTATTAGTAACCAATCAGCTCCTCCTGCTGAGCCCACACGCTCCTCCTGACCGCAGCAGCCGGTAAAAACAGTCACCAAGATGCTGCTCACATCACACACACCCAACAAGTGCAACACACAGCCTCATGAAGATCAGGAGTGGGGGTTTGATGCTGCTGCAGGCGGCGCTAGAGAGCACGCGGGCAGCGCCTCAAACCCTCTGCATTACAGAACAGGACGGCCCTCGTGCGTTCACTCCCCTGGTGAACACACGAGGGCCGAGCCAGCGCTGCAGTGACGGGGAGCCCAGCTCCAGGCCCAGGCCCAGGCCCAGGCCCAGGCCCAGCTCCAGGCCCAGGCCCAGCTCCAGGCCCAGCTCCAGGCCCAGGCCCAGGCCCAGGCCCAGGCCCAGGCCCAGGCCCAGGCCCAGGCCCAGGCCCAGGCCCAGCTCCAGGTCCAGCTCCAGGCCCAGCTCCAGGCCCAGCTCCAGGCCCAGCTCCAGCTCCAGGCCCAGCTCCAGGTCCAGCTCCAGGCCCAGGCCCAGGCCCAGGCCCAGGCCCAGCTCCAGGCCCAGGCCCAGCTCCAGGCCCAGGCCCAGCTCCAGGCCCAGGCCCAGCTCCAGGCCCAGCTCCAGGCCCAGGCCCAGCTCCAGGCCCAGGCCCAGGCCCAGCTCCAGCTCCAGCTCCAGGCCCAGCTCCAGCTCCAGGCCCAGGCCCAGGCCCAGGCCCAGCTCCAGGCCCAGCTCCAGGCCCAGCTCCAGCTCCAGCTCCAGCTCCAGGCCCAGCCCCAGGCCCAGGCCCAGGCCCAGGCCCAGGCCCAGGCCCAGGCCCAGGCCCGGGCCCAGGCCCAGGCCCAGCTCCAGGCCCAGCTCCAGCTCCAGCTCCAGCTCCAGGCCCAGCTCCAGGCCCAGCTCCAGCTCCAGGTCGCCAGCAGCTGTGAGTCCAGCTGTGAGTCCAGCTAATGCAGCCACAGACAAGAGAGGCCCATTAGGTGTCAGGGCCCCTGAGTTATTGCCCACATCTGTCACCCATGGACGCAGTTGGTGGTTCCACAGCAAAGCCCCCAGACCAGAGCAGAGGAGAGCTGATTCATTAGGTTAGACCTAGGTTGGTCTCATTAGGGTCAGGGTCAGGGTCAGGGTCAGGGTTAGGGTAGGGTCAGGGTCAGGGTTAGGGTTAGGGTTAGGGTTAGGGTTAGGGTCAGGGTCAGGGTTAGGGTTAGAGGGTCAGGGTCAGGGTCAGGGTTAGGGTCAGGGTTAGGGTCAGGGTTAGGGTTGGGTTAGGGTTAGGGTTCAGGGTCAGGGTCAGGGTTAGGGTCAGGGTTAGGGTCAGGGTCAGGGTTAGGGTTAGAGGGTCAGGGTCAGGGTCAGGGTCAGGGTTAGGGTCAGGGTCAGGGTCAGGGTTAGGGTTAGAGGGTTAGGGTCAGGGTCAGGGTTAGGGTCAGGGTCAGGGTTAGGGTTAGGGTCAGGGTCAGGGTCAGGGTCAGGGTTAGGGTCAGGGTCAGGGTCAGAGTTAGGGTTAGAGGGTTAGGGTCAGGGTCAGGGTTAGGGTCAGGGTTAGGGTCAGGGTCAGGGTCAGGGTTAGGGTCAGGGTTAGGGTCAGGGTCAGGGTCAGGGTCAGGGTCAGGGTTATGATCGGTCATGATCATGAGCAGCATGAGCCAGCGCTGATGAAACTATGACCACCGAGCTTCTGGCCTGACCAGAGGAGCTCCAGCAGAGCTCTGACGTCACGGCTGCTCTCTGAGAAGCCTTTCTCTCTTCCCATTTCCCAGGATCTGTTGTTTCCCTCTGAGGGAAACCAGTTGGCCTCCACGTGGCCCCGCTTGGGCTCCTCTGCAGCTGATTGGCTGAGGACAGAGAAGCCTCAGGAACCATTGGCTCAGGCTGCTGGGTGGTGGGTGTTCCCCCGTGTGTGTGTGTGTGTGTGTGTGTGTGACTGCTCAACAGGTGCTCTCCTCAACTTCATAACTGAAGGTCCACTCATCAGAACGTATGCTGAGATGTCCGGCGGCTCAATTCATCAGCAAGATAAATAAACATTTTAAATCTCCTTGTCCAGGTTGGAGTCCGCTGAAGGGTGTTTCCCTCTCTCCTTTCTTCACATGAAGTGAATGGCGACAGCAGAACATCGATGAGGAGATTCAAACCTGGAGAGTCGATCCCGGAGAGTTGCAGTGACGAGCGTGCACGGGTTTAAACGGGTGACGGGAGGTGGACTCCAGCCACGTGGGGACGTGAGGACAACAGGAACTCTCCTGTTGTCAGAGAGCAGCAGGAGGACTGGAACCAGGAGGAGGAGGAGCCCCCCCCAGCTCTATTGTCCCCCCTCAGAATGGAGCGCATTTGATCATCTTCAAAACTACTGATTAGTCAGGACTATTTCAAGGTCTGACTTCAACCCCCCCACCCCCCCCACCCCATACACACACACACCCCATACACACACACACACCACCACTTTCTTGTTCTATACCAACTCCAGACAGATTAGAATGGGCAGGCAGCAGTATGTGGGGGGTGGGGGGTGGGGGGGGGGGGGGGGGGGGGGGGAGCAGCTGGATACATACAGAGAAAATGTGGCTTCTTCTTGGAAAGAGAAGTAGAGCACATGTTGTGCACGTGTGTGCGTATGATGGATATGTAAAGAAATATACGCTCCCCATGGTAGGAAGACATTTAAACTACCCCCCCCCCCCCCCCATAAATATATAAAGAAGCCACACTACCGAAACACGATGTTGAATAATGTGTAATCATTTTTCCAGTCATGGAAATGTCAAGTCACACCAGGACGGATTCCAGGAGTTTTCCAGGAAAAAGTCCTTGAGATCTGTTGGGGGATTTAGAGGAGACCAGAACCACGGCAGAGCTCCTCACTGACCCGCCTTCAGGATAATTAACACAAAAAAGACGTGATATTTGGTGAATGTTTATTCAAGATAGCAGAGATGCAGAGTGTGTGTGTGTGTGTGTGTGTGTGTGTGTGTGTGTGTGTGGCTCCTTCAGAACTTCTCCTTCAGAAATCTCGGAGTCACTTTGGACAGCGGGTTAAAACGTGATGAGCAGACCGGCTCTGTCTACCGGCCACAATCAGCCCCCCCTCCCAAGCCGGGAGGACCCTGAGGAGCAAATCCAGGCGTCTGGACCCCAACGCTGTTGGTCTTTTTAAGAAGAAGACGCAGCTGGCTCGTTCTGGTGCTCCGGCAAGGACCCGCAGGGTTCAGCCAGCTCTTTCATGGTCTAGGGTTAGTGTGTGATGACGCCATGAGCCTGGGAACCTTTAGGGGTCCGGAGCTATCTCGATTGCTAACTGATGGAGCGCTGGGGTGGATGGAAAGTGTTGGGGGGCTTTACAGTACAAGTCTGCTGCAGGTGGGAGGAGAACAAACACCCTTAAAGGCTCGCTTCAATGGCATTTAATTACCTCTGTTGCCTACAGACGCTTCTGGGTAATTGGACCTGGAACTAAGCTTCTCCTCAATCCTCTGCAAAGCCTTGTGATCAATACCCTCTTTGTTTGTCACCTCAATAAAATGATTAATGCAGATTTCCACGGTTTTCCACAGGAGACAGTGGGCAACTGCAACTGTTGCAGAGTACTTAACAGAAACGGGATCTCCACAGGGGGGGGGGCTGGGGTCAAAGGTCGGGGCTGTGCAGCTGAATAGACTGTTGTAGAATGAACAGGAAGACCTTTGGTCTGTGGAGGACTTAAGATCATTAGCTGTGACCTCCTGCGTTCTCTACACTTAATTCACCCTTTCACCCTAAATCTCCCATCTCACCCTCTGACCTCTCAGACTGGATTAGGTCCAGAGACAGACTGGATTCAGGACTCTTCAGAGCCCGTGGAGGTACTTTACTAGAAGTTGTCATTCCAGCAGATGTGGAGAACATTGATTAGGGTCCAGCAGAAGCCTCTGTGGGCGGCTACATGGTGCCATCGGAACACCGTTGGTCCGTAACAGCAGTCTTCTTCTCTCCTGCTCCCGTGGAGGGAAACATCCAAAGTGCCGTGGGGACACGATCACCTGTAGCTTTGGGAGACCTCTGGTTGTCCAGCACAGCTTGTCTGGATGTTGAGGAGTAAACCTGTAAACACGAAGCAAAGTGGAACGTCTTTTTCCAGGATTTGCTCATTTATGGATATTGGTGATACATCTCCTCATTGGAGGCTCCCTTTGGGAACTGGATCCAAGCATGTGCAGGAATCCCTGGTGCTGATCAAAGGTCATTAGGAATGTTGACTCTTCTACAGAGGACTGCCCCAAACTTCTGTTATCTGTAGTCAGCAGCTGAAATAACACAGATATGCGCCTTTAAGGTGGCAGTAATCAGACCACGGCTAAACCATCACTTATTCCTGATACATTAGCAAATTAGCATCCCTTTATCTCAGAAATTCTTGAGAAGGTGATTGTGACTCTTCTACCTTCACAGACGTTCCCTCCTATGCTACAGTCAGTGGTGGCACTCCACAGGGTTATGTACTTGGACCAACACACTTTACATGGTTTGCTTAGCAAATCTCATTTCAGAACGCGCCACTGATTTTCATCGCTATGCCGATGACACCCAGTTGTACCTTTCTATGAACCAGAGCAAAGCAAGCAAGCAGTCATACCTCCAAACTAAAGGTATTGGTCCCAAGAGCTCAGGAACTACCCCACGACCTGGAGTAGCTATCGATTAATCACACTTATCTAGCAGTTGTCGAGCACTACTGTCTTAATTTGTGATGCATATTGAGTCAACATGATGCGGAAACAATAATCCATGATGCCTAATTCATTTCTAAGTCAGGTCTAGGCTGGACTGTTCTAATTCAGCGTAATCCGGATGTTGGAATAATTCTGGGAAGCTTCCATCTGATGCAAAGTTCTGCAGCCAAAGTGCTGGCAGGAATCAGCAGGAGAGATCAGACTCCCCCCATATTGGTTTCTCTTCCCTGGCTGCCCATAAAACCCAGACTTCCAATCACTTCTCTAACCCTCTTGACCTATGAGGACCTCAGAGTTGAAGTTTCCACAACGTAGCTTCTGTTTTAGCACACAGAAGCTACTTCCTGAAGCACACACTGCAAGAAGTCATATGTACATCTGTCAATTCCATTCATCTTCCTGTCAAACATAAAGATCTCGTGTGTGTGTGTGTGTGTGTGTGTGTGTGTGTGTGTGTTAGCGAGCGAGACAGAGGTAACATTGTAAGCCCACACCTGTTGCGCAGACGTTAGCCTGTAAAGCTGATATCTACTGTGTCGATCTGTCCTTCCGAGCAGCGATGTTTGTCAGAGCAGGTGTCATCAGGCGAACATGTTTAAAAATCTTTAAGGCGCTCTAAGAAACGGTTGACCGTTGACTTCAGTGCCAACACGTGTGCACATGCATGTTTCGCCCTCCACAATGTGTCGATCAAATGCGTCAAATCTGTCTGTGTGTGAGCTGCAGCTGAATGTTAAAACGGAGGCGAACCACAGGCCTTGATGCTAATCGTGCTAATAACAGGAAATGTTGCTAAAAATGTTAATAAATATGAGGCCAACCACACAGGAAACATTGTTCTTTACTGTTCTGACCTGAAACTGTGGATTTGCCTGCATGTTGAAAAGGTTCCTAAGATAAAATGAGATTACCAGTAGAATTGGTCACATTGAATCAGCCTTTTATGGATAATAAATAATACTACAGTTAGCTCTTGATTCGTTGGTGTCAGAAGCTGCTTTTGTCCATTACGTATGCAGACAGCGTGACCAAATGACTTGAAACCTGGCATGACTGGAAGTATTGCACTGTAAAAAGGGTGGCAGCAGGCACCTTGATGGCCTGGTATCAACAGGATCTGATCATTTGGGGTTTGTTGGTTCCAACCGGGCCTGATTCAACCCACTTCTGCTGCCCTTAGAACCGTCCCTTCTCCACACTGACACTCTTCCTAGACCTACGTTAGGGTTAGGGTCCACTTACCTCTCCTCTCAGGTGACCCTCCAGCAGCCAGACACCACCTGGGCTCTCCGTCCAAATGAGGCACACTACTGTACAACACTTGTGTCTTCATCTAAAGTTGACATTTGCAGCAGGGATTGAAAGGCAGTCTGAGCCTCGTGCCCAGCACCAGCACCAGGACCAGGACCAGGACCAGGACCAGCAGCAGCACCAGCAGCAGCACCAGCGTATCGATGCAGGCGGAGAGGCTTCAAGGAGAAGGGCGTCATTTAACGGCAAAGGAGGTCAGTGTTGAACTGTGAATCACAGACTTTATATAGCACCATGTTTAACAACTTGTCTGCCTCTTTGAGAAGAATATGGAAACTATAGGTGTGAACATGCACACACACGCACGCACGCACGCACACACACACACACACACTCTCACACACTAGATGCACTTTATGTTACTGACCCAGTACACTGCCAACTTCTTTCCTTCCTTCTTCCTGCTTTATTTCTCAAACACACTTACACCTCCCCCAACACAAACTCACACACACACGCACACACAGCGCTTACACAGGATGCCCACTTTCAGTTCTGTATTAGAATAAAAGAGATTTAGGAAACGTCTTTGTGAAATGTGTGTGGGTGTGTTCTTTGAATTGAGTAAAAATAAAAGTAAACAGCATATGACACAAGCACCTGATGTCAAACATAACTTGACTTTTGCGGTGCTAACATGCACATGTACGTACTTTATGTTACCCTTTTAAGTCTATGTGCAAATGTCAAACATGTAGGAGTCGAGTCCCTCCACACGTTAAAGATTAAACGTATATTGAGCAAAGTTCAGCATGACTAAAGGAAGCTGCCGTTAGCTTAGGCTACTTGCTTAGCATTTGTCTAGATTCATTAAAAGGGCCATTAATCATGATGCTACAAGGAACTAACGTACGTTAACAACTCTCCGCCATCTAGAAAAACACTGCATTTAGTTTAGAAAATCCAAATATGATAATATGAGAGAAACGAATGACCAGCTTTAGTAAGTATTTTATTTCATTGTGTTAGTTTGAGTAAAGTTAAGGAGCTTAAAAAGCCAGAGGTGCAGCACAGCCTCGTGATGTCTACGATGAAATGAAGAAGTCATTGGGACATTTAACTATCGCTCATCCCCCTGGGGTCAGGGGGATTTTTGAGGGTGTTTGCATGTTCTTTCCATGCCCACGTGGGTTCTAGTCTGGCTTCCTCCTAGCGTCAGTAGTGAATGTGAGTGTGAATGGTTGTTTGGTTCTGATATCGCCCCCAGGTCTCACCCGAAGGCTCCAATATCGCCCCCGCATCTCACCCAAGGGCTCCAGCATGACCCCTCTGAGGGAAATGGACTTTCCTTTGAAATGCCATTATTTAATGTCCATTAATTGCAGAATCTAGTGAATGTCATAGGAAATTGTAATGGTGGAAATTACCACCATGTCGTATCCAGGTACCCGATATTTTAGAACCTAGACACGTGTTTTCTCCAGCTGTTCTAGAGGCGTGTCTATAATAACGCTGTACATACATGAGCCAATACACAAATGTTCACAGATAGTCATTATCCTTGTTTTGGTTTGAGTGCTCGTCACACCACCGGGGCCGCCCCAGGGTTTGAGTTCCTCGCTTTGAACCGTGGGTCTCCCCTCATTGGACCTGTGGTCACGGCTCCTGGGGTTAATCAAGCCACATCTGGTGTCATAGCAGCACTGTCCCGTGGTGTCTGGTTCACTTTGTGGTCAGAACCATCTTCACCAGAAAACCAACACCTGGTTTGGGGGAACTTTGTCGATTATTAAAATAATCATGAAAGTGCGCACTTTGTGAAATCCAGGTCAGATGTTTCCAGCTGTTATTATTTTAATATGAAACTAACAAAATTAGGATAGAGGGCCTCCCAGATAATTAATTTGATCAAATAATTGATTGTTTTTTCATATTGTTTTATTTTGAGGAGCTAAAGATGACAAGAAAGGTGCTATATAAATAGAGTCCATTTACAAGTGGGCAGGTTTTATTTGGTTTTAGATGTAGTTCTGTCCATGAACTTCTCCTTTGACTTTCACCTCCCTTCAATTAGTTTCCCAAACTTATTATCAATCAATCAATCAATCAATCAATCAAATCAAGGTAGGGGGGAGAGGAGAGGAGAGGAGAGGAGAGGAGAGGAGAGGAGAGGAGAGGAGAGGAGAGGAGAGGGAGAGGGGAGAGGGGAGAGGAGAGGAGAGGAAGAGGAAGAGGAGAGGAGAGGAGAGGAGGTAAAAAGAAAATCCTTTCCAAATCCAGCCTAACCCTAACCCTCTGAAATTTGGACGCAAACAGAAGCAAAAAAACATCAAAGACCTTCTACCTGTGAACTTTGAGTCCAGGTTTCCAAGGAAATAAAAGCAATTATCTTTGTCAAACAAGTTTAACAAAAACACACAGAAAACACACATTGTGACAGAAAAGCAAATGAGCTCTTGGCCTCACTCTGTCTTGGACTGCGTGCATGAGCCGTGCACACACGGCTCAATATCTTGTGTTTATGACTAAGATCTGATATAAGAATCCTGTTTTCATATGAAAGTCACAGACAGCGGTGCGCTAACAGGAAATGCATCGTCAGTGATGGCTGGCAGCCCTCGAGGGAGCGCTTGGCCCAGCACCAGAGCAAAGGGTTCTGGGTAATGTGTTGCAGATGACGGAAATGGAGGGCAGCTGCGTCAGGCTTGATGTGACTCAGCCAGCTGTTGAGTCACATGAGGCTTTCAGATCTCTTAGTGACCACACAGTGACAAGGTGATGACCAGAGGCAGCTGGCACTGTTGCTATTGGCCCACCTAACCCTAACCCCCTAACCCCCTAACCCTAATCCCAACCCTTGGCCCACCTTTTGGCAAGTCCAAGTAAGCTCAAGGTCTGGAGCAATTAGGAGGACCCATCCTGCCAGCTGCACGGAGCGACTTCACCCACCGAATCACATGTTGGTTGAGTGCCCCACGCGAGTGGGGGCATAGGAAGATCCCCATAGAAATCAGCTAATGGGTACTACCAGAGGGTCAAGGCAAAGGGGAACCAGGCACCATCACCCACAGCTACTACCTTCAAATGCAACGGGGGGAAAGTTCCTACTGCCAAAACGGCAGCCATGAATCTGCTTCCCATTAGGCTGGGAAACCTTAAACCCGAGTAGGCAAGTCGATTCTGCTCGCTGTGAAGCGTCTGTGGCGTTTAACACAGTGTGACACCAACGTTTTTTCGCTTTTTTTGGGCAGGTCTGGTTAAACTTTACACCAGAGGAGGGGGTCATGAGAACCTCAGCTGCTGCCCCATATACCTTTGTAGATCCGGACCACAGCAGATGAGGGAGAATTTCCTCAGACAGCTCCGGTGTCACAGGGAAGAAAGACAGAATTGTTCCTGCCACAGCTTCCCAACACATCTGCGCTGTGTGGCAGAAACTCGCTGCAAACTCTTTAAAACTCGAAAAACAACCGGGGGACAATAATTCCATCAAGGTCAGTTACTCCAAAGGTTAGACGGCCAGATGTTGGACTGTTGTTTTCTTACTGTGGCTCAGAGGAGTCATGTTGGGTTTGGGCTGATCGCTGGTAAAACCTTCGCTCTTGCATCATTTCCTGCATATTTAGACAACCCATCAAACTCTGGGATCATGGATCCTTTTCCCTTTCCAGGGCTACTCCAAACCTCCCGGTCGTCCCTCGGTCATCTGTTTCCACTCTCCTTTTCCAGCTCTTTATTTGTCATCGGCTCTTTCCACCGTGATGTGGCGGATCAGAATGAATGAGTCAGAATATCTGGGTCACCGAACCACATCAGACGCAGGCCGCCGGCTACTGTAGGACGGACACACACGCATTTATATACACAATGGGCTTGGCTACAGTTTGTCTTAACTCTGACACTCCACCCAGAATCTAAATGAATCAACAAACAGGCCTTGGGGCAAATAAAAAAAACTGTTTAGACTGGATTTATCGAGTATTGCCAACTTCAAAATTTTTAAATAAAAATAGAATGAATATAGATGAAAAGACAACGACCAAGAATGTAAAGGAACCCCTCCCCCTCTCACTCCTTTAACCCCTTTGTGTGTTCTTTTGGTTTTCACGAAGACAATTAAATGAAAACAGATCCTCACCCACGTTGGGCCAAACCTCACCTCTTCACCTGAGCAGCTAATAAACAGTGTTTGTGTTTATCCAGCAGAGCCACTCCCCTCACTCTTTCATAAAACCACAATCCTAATCTCTCTGTCGCTGATGAAAAGGATTTATGGCACCTGAGGTGATCCGATGGCTCTTAGACACGCCCGAGTCACTTCCGCTCGTTCTCCTTGACCTACAATCTAGCTGAGCAGCACACAACTTCTGTGAGTGTAACTCACCAACACACACGTGGTCAAATGATCAAAAACGCCTTTTAACTTTTTCAGAGGTCAACAGGAAGGTCAGGAGCCTCGTTTCAATGCGATTAGAGTTAGAGCAACATATTAAATTAGAAATGATCTGGTCTTCAAATCAAACAAGGCAGAGCCAGATATTTAAAAAAAAAAATCAAACGGGACAATTAACTACGAAGGAAAGGCTCGTAGATCTTTGGTTGTAGAGCACTCGGACACCTGACTGGCACACGGCCACTGGCTCCACATGGACACAAGCGCACATGTGCCGAGCGCAGCACTTTCACCTCCAACCTCACACTCCGAGCTAAAACAGCGTGTTTGGTCAGGAGGAGCCAGTGCCAGGGGGAAATGTCTGCACCGAACAAGAGGGTACAACCAGGAAGAGCTCACCCGGGTGGTTCTCAACATACCAGGAGGTCCCCAACTTCTCCACTGGAAACATTAAAAATGAAGATCGAGGCGTCATTGAGCACCTGTGGGAAACCAGCCTTTCAATTTTATGCTCCTTGAGATCCTCCAAGGTATCAGCAGGGAGGTGGCTTTTAGGTTGTGATCTTTTATAGTTTAACAGTATGAAAGTACTTCGCATGAGTTAAGGGAAATATATGAAAATAAAAACAAGAGCATTAGGTTGTGCGATTGGCCTTTAGTCAACTCACGTGCGCCACTTGTCATCTTCACGGTTCTCTGCCGCCCTGAGGAAATGTGTAACTCGGTGGCTTTGTGAGTATGCGCGTAATGTCTGTAGATTCTCAATCATCCAAGTCATAGCTATCCAAGGTAGTTTTCTCTGTCAACTGGACTGGGTTTCTTCTCTTGAAGACGTTTCACCTTCTATCCAGAAGGCTTCTTCAGTTCTGAAATCGCTGTGGAGAGAGCTTGAGAATATATAGCCCCTGTGGACCATTTGCATGCTAATGATCCGGGTGGTCACCTGAGAGTCGTTAGCAGGGTCGTTGGTCGGGTCGTTCACCTAGTTTCTGTTGAGGTGTCTCCCCTTTGTCTGCTGGATCACATGGTGATGAGTCACCGGGTCTCCTGGAATGGTGTGAATGTTTGTTTTGCTGTTGGAAGGAGTGGAGGACTGCATTGTATGTGGGTGACAGGAAGTGCCTCAGGCCACCACCTCTGTTCAAGGATGGTTTCTCCAATTTAACATGGATAGCTTCCTTGACACCCCTCTCAAACCAGCGGTTTTTCCCCAGCGAGTTCAGAACTGAAGAAGCCTTCTGGATAGAAGGCGAAACGTCTTCACAGAAGAAACACGTCCACTTGACAAAGAAAGCTACCTTGGATATGCACATAATTGAACAAGAGGCTTCCTGAATCTTAATTCTTTTTTAATTAAACCAATATTTATTTTGAAAAAGTGCTGCTTGTAAAGAACAGTTGTTTAAAATCTCCAAATGAAAAAATAATTTATGATACAGTAACAAAAATATTAACATTTTCTTTAAAAAAAACCAAAAAAAACCTGTACAATATTTAAAAACCAGAAAAAATATTTTGATTAACCAAAAGTAAGAATGGTGAAGCGGTCAAGTTCAGGGAGGTAGGTTGTATCATGCCATGAAAAAGGTTTCTTGCTGACCTGTAAAAACCTCTTAAACTTTAGAAGCTTTATCGAACCAGGAAGCAGCAAGAATTTCCATAAAAAACCCACAAACCAAAATCTTTTCCTGAACAGAAAACATTTTGAGGCAAAATTGGTTTTACTGAAAAAGAAAAAAGTTAAAAAACCCACAAACACACGCCCATTAATTCTCCTACCACGGTCTGTTCAAGTATTCTCAGACTGGAGGCAGAAATGTTCATAATAAAAATAAGGATAAAATGCATTTAAGCAGACACTTAAAGACAATTAAAAAAGACAGGATAATTTAAAAAAAAAAAATTAAAAAAAATCCAATTTTTACAGATTCACATTCAATTACAAACAGCACATTAATGATAAAATTGGCCATAAGAGTAAAATGACATTCCAATGAATAGATATTTCAAACTTCAGATCCAGCCCAAAGCACAAGTTCAGCAAAAGATGTGATTGAACCAACACCAAGGAAAAAAGGTGCAGAACACCTTCGTTCTTAACGAGAAAACAACCCCCACTGGCTTGAATTGTGGTCAGTAACCCTGATTGATCAGAGTATAAACCATTACAAATGGACTGATTTTACATGACCGATAACCTTGAATGCAGGTGAATTAGAAACGGGGCTGCAGTCGTAATCAGTGAGAGCAACTTGAATGGCATCCGAACAGAATGTACGCGCTAATAAAAACAGCAACCTGTTGTAGGAAGTCTTAAGTCGCTCCTCTATATACATACAAAAGACAATGGAGAAAACTGGAAACAAGAAGCAAGAACAGTCATTTAGATGACACCGTGATGATCGGGGACATGCAGCTCTTGCTGCCTTTTAGCTGGTCTGTTGCAGCAACATGCAGAGTTCAGCCACCTCAATAGCTCGAATGCTATTTGATTTGGCAGCCGTAGACCTTTAATCCATGTTTGTACAGTTATGATGGGTAATTTAACCAGTGACGTGGGTGGCCTGGTGAACCAAACTGGGGTTGAGGGTTCTAAACACCTCTGCTGCCCAAAGGGCACCATGGCACAGGCCGAGGTCAAACACGACTGGAACAACACAGGAAAACTCAATGCGAGAACTTCAAAAGGAACGTCGCGTGCCGACAACACCCTCTGCAATTTTTAACTACCAGGTTGAGGCTTTTGGTTATTTGATCCAACAGGTCGTTCGTTGTCATTTGGTTTGTAGGAATCGTGGTTTTCGATGGACATTCAGCCCAAAGACTCAGTTCTGAGGCAGTGTTTGTTTTGTGTCAGTCCAGGATAAGTCCAACAATCCAGAAAGTCATTGAAATGTCAAA
This sequence comes from Takifugu rubripes, assembly GCF_901000725.2. NCBI lineage: Eukaryota > Metazoa > Chordata > Actinopteri > Tetraodontiformes > Tetraodontidae > Takifugu > Takifugu rubripes. The sequence goes on along the minus strand of NC_042303.1, from coordinate 1,231,943 downwards.
TTTTGCAGTTGTCCCACATGGCAACTCTTCGTATGCTCTCCCAACCTCGTTACACGCCGGGTCCTGCTTTATCCACCCTCTCGGAACCCATATTTTCTTTATAAGACCTAAAAGTTCCTTGCAAATGTCCCCTGGTCCATCAAGAGCGCAGCTGCTCTAGTCTGGCTTTCAGGTCCTGTTGTTTCACTCGGAGTTTGTTCCTTTTAGTTTCCAGTATGTGAGCCTTGTCCTCCAGGCCATAGATGTAGTCGCGCGCCTTCTTCAGTATCACCACTTTGGAAGCCTTGTCGTTGTGACACAGCTCTGGCACGATGTCGCGGAGACGGGTGAAGCAGTTCTTGAGTTCGTTGCGCCGTTGTCGCTCCATCACATTGTGCGTACGCCGACGTTCCTCCTCATCCTCGGTTTCCATAGAAGAGTGGTGATGGAATCGCGACGACAACGCGGCCGAGCTGCGCACAGAAGCGGAGAAGCGCGATGAGCTGTCGCCCCCCCTTGGCCGTTTGCTGCACACGTTTGACGGAGGGGGCGACGCCGGACGGGGCGCGGCATAGTTGTGCTGCAGCTGGATCTCAATGTTGTGACGCTCCAGAGCTCGCTGCTCCTCTTCCAGCTTTTGCCGATGGACGCGCAGGTCGGCCGCGGAGGGAAGCGGGCAGGGACTCGAGGGGCAGCGCACCACCGTCACCACATCAATTTCTTCCTCTGTAGGGGAGTAGGGGAGTTAGACAGCTTTTCTTTTTTTAAACATAACAAAATATCCTCCCTGTCAATGTGCAAATGCTCTGGCCACGCCCTCTTCCTTCAACCCTGATCCTGCAGACCTGTCAGTCAAGTTAATATCCCACCCACAGTTCAAGAACGGCGCGAGGCCGCGGCACCTTGCAAGCATGCAGGCGGTGTACAGATAAGCCGAGTGCAAAGAACAATTTGGGCTAGGTGCCACTAAACATTAACAGTGGATTATCAATTAAAATGCCAGTGAAGCAGTTGTGAGAAAGGAGTGTTCCCACAAATATGTAACCACGATGGGACCAGCATGACAAAGAACCTGCAGATTTGAACATTATACAAGCAAAGACTGAGAATTAAACTTAAACTCACCAGAGTCACTGGATGAGTACGTGGACAGCTCGCCACCAGTTGATCCATAGTCCGACGTAGCCTCGCTGGGCTGCTCCTGGGTGTTCATCAGACTTTGACAGTCCAGCATGGAGTCAGCCATCCCCTCAAAGATGCCGGTGTTCATTTCAGGTAATAGTGGGCTGGAGCCAAGCACCAGCTTCTCTTCCAGAGTTCTGTCACCTGCCAGGCACTGCCACAGGCATTCCTCACTGCTGTCCTCCTCAGGGGAGCAGGGGTCACTGAGCTCATCCTTCTCTTTCCCCTCCGGCTGGAAGAAGTCACAGGTCCAGTTGAGCTGCATGTCTTGGTCTTCCAATAAAATGTTGGAGACGTAGCTCAGTTGGTCCTCTTTTGATAAAGGATTGCTGCCAGCAGCCCCAGCCTTCATTGGGGGGGACTGTGGGGGTGTTGGCAGTGACTGGAAGTCCATTAAACTCATAGACTCGTAGATCTCGTCAAAGAACAGTGGCTCAGAAAAAAGCCAATTTTGCGATTGACTAAAGTTTTGCAACATGTTGAAGAATCTAGAGAGAATAAAAAAAAAAAAAAACAGAACAAATTTAGTGAATGAAAAAAAGATGGTGCAGCTAAAGTGACAAAAGAAGTTAACACGTTCCAAAGTCTTTCCCGCAAGGGAGACACTTATATTCGCCAGGACAAGCAAAGTTTGCGAGTCTCTAGATGAGACCCCGACCAGAAGCTCGTCACCCCTGAACCGAGTCTGCGCCGCCTGGCTGCCTGTAAATCACCGTCCTTCCTACCCCCCGCTCTTCCTCCTGCCCCCTCATGACATCACAGAACAGCTGGGAAACATGGTGAGCAAGTCAGCACCTCTTCATGGCCTCAGCCTTCATCACCAAAAAGTGAATGGGGGTGCGGCGAGACCGCCTCGCCTGTCCCGCAAGCAGCGCTTAGAAGAACTTAAATCTTTTTACTCGCTTATTATTATTATTATTATTTTTATTATTTTTTTTTTTTTACAATAACCAGCAACGAAATGTACAAAATAAGAAATATATTATTTGCCAACAACTAAAGAAGCACATGCATGAATGAGAGCTCTAGCGCGGGGCAACAATGGAGCACACAGGCTGATCAACTCCACTGCTGACTAGTCCTAAAGACTCAACCAGCCAAGACTAGTACCTGCGGAGACACTGTCCCCGCTCAACACAAGAGACACTAAAATAAAACACACTATAGTCACAAAGTGCATCCTTCACTCTTACGTAGAGGAAGGGGGGCATCGAAAACATGCCCTCACCACCGGGGGCTTTGAACCCGCTGGAGCTCAACTCCATTAAAGCCCTGCCGGGGTTGAGCAACACCAGAAGCACACGTGAAACCGGCATTCCTGGATGTCAACGAGGACAAGCCCACGCAGAAAGCACAATGACCACCAGAAGAACGGGGACAGACTTCCCCCTCAAAGAGAGTTACATTTACTCCAAGGTGTGAAAGTTAAACACGATTTTCCGTCATGCCTTACCTTAGATCCTCCCTCCAGAGGACGGGGGCTTCAAAATAAGGCAAAGCGCGGAAATATCAAGAAGAGGGGACGAAGGCTTCCGATGGATGGAAGAAAGTGTTGTTATCTGCTGTCATACAAGCGTCTATCTAAAAACGCCAAGCAAAGAATCATGATGTATAATCCAGCAGGGCTGCCTCCTCGCTGCTGCGCAATCCATGCACGAAGTAGGTGTGGCCGTCGCTCTTATATGGCTGCCGTCGGCGTGCGCGTCCGCGGCGGAGAAAACCGCGCCAAAACTACTGAACCGTCACCCGGCATCGGCGAACATCAGCCAAATGACTTTTAAAACGCCGTCCATCGCCCCTTTGCCAAAACGAGCGGGCGGGAAATAACGAGTAACGGCGGGCATTGCTAATTTTGCTTCGCGATTGGGTCTATTTCTCGATCGGCGGAGTGATACCACAGTGGGCCGAGATTCCAGGAAAATTGTGGCGGGTAAAAGTTGGGACACAGCGCACGTGGACTCGCGAGGAGATGCCGGGTGTCTCACTGCCTGTCTGTCGCGTCGGTTAAAGCAAAACGACGTGGGAGGGATTTAAACATTTTTGGTTATGATGAAACGACTGTACTTCTATTTTATACACATTATGGACGAGTGTAATAGATAGATAGATAGATAGATAGATAGATAGATAGATAGATAGATAGATAGATAGATAGATAGATGGATGGATGGATGGATGGATGGATGGATGGATAGACGGTGTGTTTGTGTGCATCGGGACTTTGTGTTTAATAATAGTAACTGTGGAGAGAATCCCCAAAGACTAATGTGAAAAGGTCCTCATGTACGCGCATTAGCAGCAGAAATCCTAGAAAGATGAATGAAGGCACTCCTTGATCCCCGCCGCACATTCCTCCGTCCGTCCGTCCGTCCGTCCCTTCCTTTCTCTTTCTGCATTGCACGTTACGTAACGGCCGGCGATTCGTCGAGACACGTGCAGGGGCGGGGGCCAATGGTAGCTCGCGGGGTCTTGGATTCACGTGAGTTCCCAGCAAGGCATCCTGTAACCGGAGCCCGGGGTCTCCATACCAAAGGGTTTGCGTCCACTTACATCATGCTGCTGCTTTCTTTAATATTTGACCATCGCAGTGTTCATTTGTTCAAAAATAAGGGAAGCAGCCGGTTGGTTGTTCTTCCTTATCTACAGATTACTTAATGTTAAGCAAGTTTAATAAAAGAATGAACTCCACCACCTTTGCAAAAGCTGCATTGAGACGTTTTTTTTAAATAAATTAAAAAAGAAAAGAAAAAAAAAACGTTTTAAAAGCATCATTCTTGTATTTTGGTCTACAGTTACAAACCAGTCCACAAAACACCAAAAAGATTAAAAAACAGAGAGCAGACTGGGCAACGCTGAGTTTTAGTCAGCATCCGGTCGGCGACACATGAGGACAGTGGGGTCTTTCAGCACTAGCTGTCTAACCACACAAAGAAAGAAGGAGAGCAGGGGAATTTGGAGCAGAATAACTGGGTTAATGTGCCACCTACAGGCCAACTGGCAGAGTGACTGCCTGGCCTGGTGTCGGTGCTGAATACTAAAGCTTCTGGCTGACTCACTGTTAAATCCTGACTCAATCATTCATTCTGTCGTCCCAAAGCTCTCTTCTTGGTCTCATTAAAGTGAAATACTAAGGTTGTAGTATTTGTCATAGGTATTTACAATTGAGGCCCAGGATTATGTTTCTAAGATAAAGAGATGCTCTGGTTTCCTCCCATTTCATGGAATCTTTGCCTCACCTAAGAACCCAGTGTCATTCATAGATTTATAAGTTCCAGAATATGTCATTTAATACTTTCCACATGTTACAGATTTAATGGTCACTGAAAAATATATTTACCGTCTTTCATAAGTTTTTAGTTGTAGATGAGCTGCTATTGATAGTAGTACAGTAAAAAATATTCACATCCTTAGGGTTAGGGTTAGGGTTAAATAAATAAATGTTCTTCCCAACCATAGCAAGGACTGAAGCTACAGTGCTTTCACTCTGGTTCTCCCAAAATAATAAATCTGTTATAAACACAAGAAACCCCAAACACAAAACAGCTGGAAGACCCAGCAGCTGGGTATTAAATGGTTTAAGTGGTTTCAGGGTGTGTTCTTCATGGTCTTTAATGGACACATCCATTTGTCTTACTTTACTTAACCAGCTGCTGCAAGAGGGAGGAAATGCCTGGAGCATTCTTCTAGGACCGGCCCTCATGTGGTGCATGTGTGTGTGTGTGTGTGTGTGTGTGTGTGTGTGTGGTGCCTGGTAGTAGTCATCAAAGGGAGTTACCACAGAGCTTTGCCAGGAACACATAATAGCACATCCTGTTGCACTTTCTCCTGCTGTGTGCCAGTGTGTGTGTGTGTGTGTGTATGTGTGTGTGTGTGCCAGCGTGTGTGTGTGGTGATTTGCCAGGTTATTGACATGACATCACTGATGTGTCAGAAAACTTAAACCTGCCATTTTTATAAGCCCACAACAGTGACGGTGTGTATTTATGTATTCTACCGACTAAATAGTAAGGAGACACCCTGGTCTAACAAGGAGGTGCAGATGTTTCTGAGCTGTGTGGTAGACTAGATGGAGCTGCAGGTGAGAGCAGAAACAGGCTCACCGGGAGGTCTCTCATGGGCGTTCAGAGGAACCAGCAATCACCTAAGAACACTCAAGGAACAAAAAGGGACAAACTACAAGTTTTTATCCAAAGGACAAGTGTTTCAATCAAATTGATGCCCTTCCCGCTGTGGTAAACCATATATTGTAGCATGATTTCTAGCTCTTCTGTTAAGATTACGATGATAAAAGAGTCAACATTGCACCAGGCTTCGGACCGCCTCCTTATGAAGACCCTGCCTACTGGGCTGGCTACGGTTCCCAGGGAGAGAACTTGCATTGAGGAACTGGAGGTTATTGATCAGCCTCGTTTGCTGACCCTTTTTGTTGGCCACATCCTCCACTTCCGCTCTCAGAAGAGACTTGGCCCCCCACCGGAACAGGAAGCTGCTTACACTGAGCTTGTAGAGCCACAGGAAGTGGAATGTATTTGTATTTGAGACGTTAACAGTGCGGTTATACCAAAATTCACACATTTAATTATCGCTTCCTCAAAGACGTGACCTTAGGATGTAAGAGAAGGACGCGTAATCTAAAGGTTGATGGTCATCAGTTGAAACAAACACTGGACCCCTTCAGACCCCTCAAGACCCCTTCAGACCCCTTAAGACCTCTTTAGACCCCTCCAGACCCCTTCAGACCCCTCAAGACCCCTCAAGACCCCTCTAGACCCCTTCAGACCCCTTCAGACCCCTTAATACCTCTTCAGACCTCTTCAGACCCCTCCAGACCCCTTCAGACCCCTCAAGACCCCTTCAGACCCCTTCAGACCCCTCCAGACCCCTTCAAACCCCTCAAGACCCCTTCAGACCCCTTCAGACCCCTGCAGACCCCTCCACACCCCTCAAGACCCCTTCAGACCCCTGCAGACCCCTCCACACCCCTTCAGACCCCTCCACACCCCTTCAGACCCCTCCAGACCCCTTTAGACCCCCCAGACCCCTCCAGACCCCTCCAAACCCCCCGAGACCCCTCAAGACCCCTCAAGACCCCTCCAGACCCCTCCAGACCCCTTCAGACCCCTTTAGACTCCTCCAGACCCCTCCAGACCCCCGAGACCCCTCCAGACCCCTTCAGACCCCTCCAGACCCCTTCAGACCCCTTCAGACCCCTCCAGACCCCCCCCCAGACCCCTCCAGACCCCTCCAGACCCCTCAAGACCCCTCCAGACCCCCCCCCAGACCCCCCCAGACCCCTCCAGACCCCCCCCCCAGACCCCTTCAGACCCCCCCAGACCCCCCAGACCCCTCCAGACCCCCCCCAGAACCCTTCAGAACTCTTCAGGCTTGTTTGTTGTACAGCCTTGAGCTCTAAATGGAGCTGGTGCATTGTTGGACCATGACTGCAGCTGTAAACCAAGCCAACGTTATTCACAACAACCTCGAGTGACTTCATCTGTTAATAGATGGCGTGTGTGTGTGTGTGTGTGTGTGTGTGTGTGTGTGTGTGTGGTGTGTGTGTGTGTGTGTGTGTTGTTGCAGATAACAGTGGAGATGAACAGCATCCTTCTGTTCTCCACTGATAGTTGGCCTTGATTCATTTATCAGTCGCGGGTCTCATGACAAACAAGGCACACACACACACACACACACACACACACACACACACACAAACTGTGACAACGTGGTTAAAATGGAGGAAAGGACAGCAAGCGGACTGAACTCGTGCACGTGAGTCTCCAGCACATCTGCTCATTCATGTCTCTGGACCAGGACGGAGCAGGAAGAGGCCTCTCCTCCACCGCCACATTCTCTCTTCCTCTTTCTGCTCGACCACAGAGCAGCTAGAACACTGACGCTTCACGTTTAAACACACACACACACACAACTCTACACTCTTTGTCCCCGCAGAGACGAGCAGGTCGGGTCAGAGGTCACGGGTCGGAGGTCACGGGTGCAGCGGCAGGTCTCTCGTCTTGGCGTCGTCAGCGACTAGCTTCACCTCGCGTCCCTTCTGTGTAACTCTTCCGTGTGTGTTGTGCGTTGAAGAACACACACCGTCTCTGTTAAACCCCCGCAGATTCCTCCACGCCACACATCACGTGTTGGCTCTTTCTGCTCCTTCGCCACGTTATTCTGGGTCAAAGCCGGCAGGAAATTCAAATTTCCCAGTTCCGGGAACCTTTAGTTCCAGTTTGAGTGTGTGTGTGTGTGTGTGTGTGTTTGCCTGAATGTGGCCAAAGAACCAAGAATTGTGTTACAGTCTGTCATTATTGTAGCAATGTGGAATCATAACTATCATTATTATGAAATCATTTATATTGTTCTAAAGTTGTGTGTGTGTGTGTGTGTGTGTGTGTGTGTGTGTGTGTGTGTTCCTCTCTCCCTCTGAGTAAACGCTGCTGCTACAGGCTGCTGCTTCCAGCCAATGAGCCGAGCGAGCAGCCGGCAGGGAACCAATCAGGCGGCCGGACGGACGGGAGCCCTCACATGTGAGCAACATGTGGACGGTGGGGGAGAACAGGGCGTCAGCTGAGGCCCCACCACAGTCTGGAGCTGGCAGGGTCCCGGCGTTCCTGAAGTTCCCTGAAACTGAAACTGTAGATGTTCTAGGAACATAAGGAATGAGGCCGAGGAGGGGGGAGTGGGATATCAAGGTTGTTGTGGTGGAGCGGTGCTTCCAGAGGACTTTATATTTAGGACAGGAAAAAAGAGCGGAGGGAAACGGCAGCGAGGAGCCGTCTGTGCTGACAGAGCCAGGTTGGGATCCAACCTGAGCCACGGACGCCACGTCTGTGCTGACAGAGCCAGGTTGGGATCCAACCTGAGCCACGGACGCCACGTCTGTGCTGACAGAGCCAGGTTGGGATCCAACCTGAGCCACGGACGCCACGTCTGTGCTGAAAGAGCCAGGTTGGGATCCAACCTGAGCCACCGACGCCACGTCTGTGCTGACAGAGCCAGGTTGGGATCCAACCTGAGCCACCGACGCCACGTCTGTGCTGACAGAGCCAGGTTGGGATCCAACCTGAGCCACCGACGCCACGTCTGTGCTGACAGAGCCAGGTTGGGATCCAACCTGAGCCACGGACGCCACGTCTGTGCTGACAGAGCCAGGTTGGGATCCAACCTGAGCCACCGACGCCACGTCTGTGCTGAAAGAGCCAGGTTGGGATCCAACCTGAGCCACGGACGCCACGTCTGTGCTGACAGAGCCAGGTTGGGATCCAACCTGAGCCACCGACGCCACGTCTGTGCTGAAAGAGCCAGGTTGGGATCCAGGATCGTGGGTTTGACACATGTGGTCTGGAATGTCCTTGTAAATGTAGCTATTTATCCAAAGACCGTTGATACCACCAATGCCCCTCTACTACTACGGTCACTGTCACACACACACACACACACACACACACACACACACACACACACACACACACACACTCGATGGCACCCACCCCAAGAACCTGCTGACCCCTGTCTGAAGCCTGAGGAATCAATTCCAACATCTGTATCTCCTCAAGATTCCATTATGTCCAAGAGGGCCTGAGTAGAGCCGAGCAGTCGGAGGGATGAGGAGTTGCCACCTCCCTCACATTCCAGAGCCGCCAGCGTGCACGCTCAAGAATAAATGTGCTACTATGTCACTGCGAGGGTGCGATCCGTGCGATCCGGCTGAGTGTGTCAGCTCGGAGAAACCTGGCACCGGTCCTGCTCACAGAGGAAGGCCGGGGGGGGGGGCAGAACCCGGAGCGGTCCGGCTTCTGTCTGGACTTGGGTGAGCGTTGCCCAGAGGTTAACGTACAGGTGATCCCTTCCACCAGTCTGGTCACCTCTTCACGGACATGCACGGAAAACCGTGAGCAGGGAAGGGAAGCACCAGCTTCCTGCTCAGACCACATCAGTCCGGACTCTGACACGTGGCAGAAGCCTTCGCAGGGAGGCAGAACCCGCCTAGCCCCGAATCAGGCAGATTCCGATTCACCGGAAGCTTCTTCTGTGGTGCTACAGGTGCACCACAGCGGGAAGAGGCGTATCCCAATCCAGCCCCTTCCATGAAAAGAACATTTTGATGGAATTATTTGTGTTTTTCTCAGGAATCCTGGCTGGATTAAGGTAGCATTGTGGGGACGCGTTAGCGTGCGTTCCCACCCTGTCAGCTAACGCTACTGGACACTTTCCCGTATTTACTTCTCGGTGGAATGTTTTCAGGTGAGGGGGAGTTTCAGGAATGTGGCCAGCGGAGAGCCTCCCTTCCGGATCCTCGAGTCCAGATGAGCAGCGCCGCCCCCCGGCTGATCCCCCCCAGCACACGGCAGCCTGTCACAACTGACGTGGCATCCACGCGGCACGTGCGGAGCACGGAAAAAACAGGAGGAGGAATTCCAGGGGGTGGGTCGTATGGAAGGTTCCTCCTCTGACTCAACATTTGGAACACATCGACACCAGAACGTACACATACAGAAAGTTGACACTTGCTTTTCCGTTTACAAGCGTGCCGCTGTGAACCCTCGACTGGGGTCCGTTACTGGGATCTGGAGCTCCTCCGGGGCTCCTGCCGACAGCACTGGGAAGAGTTCTCATTCTCCACCTCTCTCACACCCAGCAAGGCAGCACAGGTGTGTCGGTGCTGCCCGTCCCTCTGTCAGGGTCATGGGTGAGGGGATGACCCCCGAGCCGGGGCGGGGGGGGGGTCATCTGAGACGCTCCTCGTGGTTGTGGACCGGAGGAGGAGGCTTGAGTTCCCAGGGAAAACCCAGTAAGAACCTTCTTACCAGGAGATAGCTGGGGTGGTTCCATCTGGACCCCGGTTCTGGAGGGTGCGGATCCATTGGTTTGATCCAGGCGGGAGTTGGTCCAATGTTGTACCAGTGTTCAGGAGTCAAAACAAACATGTTTAAGCCATGTGGAATTTGCCAGCGCACCGGCAAATTCCACATTTTTGTGATTCATTTGCTCTGAGGAAGTGGCTCAACCCCCCCTGAGTCAGGCTGATTCAACAGCAGACGGATGCCCAGAGATCTTTTTTGGTGCGCCTGGAATGTCCCGTTTTCCTAAATAAACTTGATTCAGACGGCCGGGTGACTCAAATTCAGCTGCTCCGACATAATCGTCCCCGTTTCCTGTCTGAATTCACTGCACGCTGGCGCTGATGGTGTTGGTATTAAAGGAAGGTTCTGTTGGTTGATCACACACAAAATCGGTCTTAACTCAGATCCCATGGAAGAGGAAAGTACGGGTCCGGGAACGTTGCCAGATTCCGTAGAGCATCAACTTTGCTGTGGAATTGTAACCTCTGGGTTGAAACGCACGACAAGACATTCACAAAGGTGGATCAGGTGACACTCACAACCCAGGTGACCGGGTCATTTTTAGGATTTATTGGCATCAGTTCGCCACAAGAGGGCAGAAGAGATCTTGGATTCACGTTAGGGGGCCTCGGATTTGGAGAATCAGCATCCTGCTCCGTGCTGAGGCCCCACTATGGAGATCAGGGTGGAAAACACACACTCACACACACACAGAGGCTCAAGTCCGGGCTCTTGAGGTGTAAAGGGTGGCAGCGCCCCCCAGTGGCGACACGTATTAAAGCAACGAGACAGATCAAACCAGTTTAATTGATGTTTATTTTTGTGTTTATGAACAATCAAAATATAAATACATCTCTCACACACAGACACAGGTGCATTCACACACAGACGCTTCTGACCGAGATGTTAAAAAGTCATTAAGAAACTCTCAGATTGGCTTGCAGCCACCAAAGTGTTTGGGTGCTACAGGACCAGCTTTTGCCGATGGACGCGCAGGTCGGCCGCGGAGGGAAGCGGGCAGGGACTCGAGGGGCAGCGCACCACCGTCACCACATCAATTTCTTCCTCTGTAGGGGAGTAGGGGAGTTAGACAGCTTTTCTTTTTTTAAACATAACAAAATATCCTCCCTGTCAATGTGCAAATGCTCTGGCCACGCCCTCTTCCTTCAACCCTGATCCTGCAGACCTGTCAGTTCAAGTTAATATCCCACCCACAGTTCAAGAACGGTGAGAGGCCCGCGGCACCTTGCAAGCATGCAGGCGGTGTACAGATAAGCCGAGTGCAAAGAACAATTTGGGCTAGGTGCCACTAAACATTAACAGTGGATTATCAATTAAAATGCCAGTGAAGCAGTTGTGAGAAAGGAGTGTTCCCACAAATATGTAACCACGATGGGACCAGCATGACAAAGAACCTGCAGATTTGAACATTATACAAGCAAAGACTGAGAATTAAACTTAAACTCACCAGAGTCACTGGATGAGTACACCAGCTTCTCTTCCAGAGTTCTGTCACCTGCCAGGCACTGCCACAGGCATTCCTCACTGCTGTCCTCCTCAGGGGAGCAGGGGTCACTGAGCTCATCCTTCTCTTTCCCCTCCGGCTGGAAGAAGTCACAGGTCCAGTTGAGCTGCATGTCTTGGTCTTCCAATAAAATGTTGGAGACGTAGCTCAGTTGGTCCTCTTTTGATAAAGGATTGCTGCCAGCAGCCCCAGCCTTCATTGGGGGGGACTGTGGGGGTGTTGGCAGTGACTGGAAGTCCATTAAACTCATAGACTCGTAGATCTCGTCATCAAAGAACAGTGGCTCAGAAAAAAGCCAATTTTGCGATTGACTAAAGTTTTGCAACATGTTGAAGAATCTAGAGAGAATAAAAAAAAAAAAAACAGAACAAATTTAGTGAATGAAAAAAAGATGGTGCAGCTAAAGTGACAAAAGAAGTTAACACGTTCCAAAGTCTTTCCCGCAAGGGAGACACTTATATTCGCCAGGACAAGCAAAGTTTGCGAGTCTCTAGATGAGACCCCGACCAGAAGCTCGTCACCCCTGAACCGAGTCTGCGCCGCCTGGCTGCCTGTAAATCACCGTCCTTCCTACCCCCCGCTCTTCCTCCTGCCCCCTCATGACATCACAGAACAGCTGGGAAACATGGTGAGCAAGTCAGCACCTCTTCATGGCCTCAGCCTTCATCACCAAAAAGTGAATGGGGGTGCGGCGAGACCGCCTCGCCTGTCCCGCAAGCAGCGCTTAGAAGAACTTAAATCTTTTTACTCGCTTATTATTATTATTTTTTTTTTATTTATTTTTTTACACAATAACCAGCAACGAAATGTACAAAATAAGAAATATATTATTTGCCAACAACTAAAGAAGCACATGCATGAATGAGAGCTCTAGCGCGGGGCAACAATGGAGCACACAGGCTGATCAACTCCACTGCTGACTAGTCCTAAAGACTCAACCAGCCAAGACTAGTACCTGCGGAGACACTGTCCCCGCTCAACACAAGAGACACTAAAATAAAACACACTATAGTCACAAAGTGCATCCTTCACTCTTACGTAGAGGAAGGGGGGCATCGAAAACATGCCCTCACCACCGGGGGCTTTGAACCCGCTGGAGCTCAACTCCATTAAAGCCCTGCCGGGGTTGAGCAACACCAGAAGCACACGTGAAACCGGCATTCCTGGATGTCAACGAGGACAAGCCCACGCAGAAAGCACAATGACCACCAGAAGAACGGGGACAGACTTCCCCCTCAAAGAGAGTTACATTTACTCCAAGGTGTGAAAGTTAAACACGATTTTCCGTCATGCCTTACCTTAGATCCTCCCTCCAGAGGACGGGGGCTTCAAAATAAGGCAAAGCGCGGAAATATCAAGAAGAGGGGACGAAGGCTTCCGATGGATGGAAGAAAGTGTTGTTATCTGCTGTCATACAAGCGTCTATCTAAAAACGCCAAGCAAAGAATCATGATGTATAATCCAGCAGGGCTGCCTCCTCGCTGCTGCGCAATCCATGCACGAAGTAGGTGTGGCCGTCGCTCTTATATGGCTGCCGTCGGCGTGCGCGTCCGCGGCGGAGAAAACCGCGCCAAAACTACTGAACCGTCACCCGGCATCGGCGAACATCAGCCAAATGACTTTTTAAACGCCGTCCATCGCCCCTTTGCCAAAACGAGCGGGCGGGAAATAACGAGTAACGGCGGGCATTGCTAATTTTGCTTCGCGATTGGGTCTATTTCTCGATCGGCGGAGTGATACCACAGTGGGCCGAGATTCCAGGAAAATTGTGGCGGGTAAAAGTTGGGACACAGCGCACGTGGACTCGCGAGGAGATGCCGGGTGTCTCACTGCCTGTCTGTCGCGTCGGTTAAAGCAAAACGACGTGGGAGGGATTTAAACATTTTGGTTATGATGAAACGACTGTACTTCTATTTTATACACATTATGGACGAGTGTAATAGATAGATAGATAGATAGATAGATAGATAGATAGATAGATAGATAGATAGATAGATAGATGGATGGATGGATGGATGGATGGATGGATGGATAGACGGTGTGTTTGTGTGCATCGGGACTTTGTGTTTAATAATAGTAACTGTGGAGAGAATCCCCAAAGACTAATGTGAAAAGGTCCTCATGTACGCGCATTAGCAGCAGAAATCCTAGAAAGATGAATGAAGGCACTCCTTGATCCCCGCCGCACATTCCTCCGTCCGTCCGTCCGTCCGTCCCTTCCTTTCTCTTTCTGCATTGCACGTTACGTAACGGCCGGCGATTCGTCGAGACACGTGCAGGGGCGGGGGCCAATGGTAGCTCGCGGGGTCTTGGATTCACGTGAGTTCCCAGCAAGGCATCCTGTAACCGGAGCCCGGGGTCTCCATACCAAAGGGTTTGCGTCCACTTACATCATGCTGCTGCTTTCTTTAATATTTGACCATCGCAGTGTTCATTTGTTCAAAAATAAGGGAAGCAGCCGGTTGGTTGTTCTTCCTTATCTACAGATTACTTAATGTTAAGCAAGTTTAATAAAAGAATGAACTCCACCACCTTTGCAAAAGCTGCATTGAGACGTTTTTTTTAAATAAATTAAAAAAGAAAAGAAAAAAAAACGTTTTAAAAGCATCATTCTTGTATTTTGGTCTACAGTTACAAACCAGTCCACAAAACACCAAAAAGATTAAAAAACAGAGAGCAGACTGGGCAACGCTGAGTTTTAGTCAGCATCCGGTCGGCGACACATGAGGACAGTGGGGTCTTTCAGCACTAGCTGTCTAACCACACAAAGAAAGAAGGAGAGCAGGGGAATTTGGAGCAGAATAACTGGGTTAATGTGCCACCTACAGGCCAACTGGCAGAGTGACTGCCTGGCCTGGTGTCGGTGCTGAATACTAAAGCTTCTGGCTGACTCACTGTTAAATCCTGACTCAATCATTCATTCTGTCGTCCCAAAGCTCTCTTCTTGGTCTCATTAAAGTGAAATACTAAGGTTGTAGTATTTGTCATAGGTATTTACAATTGAGGCCCAGGATTATGTTTCTAAGATAAAGAGATGCTCTGGTTTCCTCCCATTTCATGGAATCTTTGCCTCACCTAAGAACCCAGTGTCATTCATAGATTTATAAGTTCCAGAATATGTCATTTAATACTTTCCACATGTTACAGATTTAATGGTCACTGAAAAATATATTTACCGTCTTTCATAAGTTTTTAGTTGTAGATGAGCTGCTATTGATAGTAGTACAGTAAAAAATATTCACATCCTTAGGGTTAGGGTTAGGGTTAAATAAATAAATGTTCTTCCCAACCATAGCAAGGACTGAAGCTACAGTGCTTTCACTCTGGTTCTCCCAAAATAATAAATCTGTTATAAACACAAGAAACCCCAAACACAAAACAGCTGGAAGACCCAGCAGCTGGGTATTAAATGGTTTAAGTGGTTTCAGGGTGTGTTCTTCATGGTCTTTAATGGACACATCCATTTGTCTTACTTTACTTAACCAGCTGCTGCAAGAGGGAGGAAATGCCTGGAGCATTCTTCTAGGACCGGCCCTCATGTGGTGCATGTGTGTGTGTGTGTGTGTGTGTGTGTGTGTGTGTGTGTGTGTGTGTGGTGCCTGGTAGTAGTCATCAAAGGGAGTTACCACAGAGCTTTGCCAGGAACACATAATAGCACATCCTGTTGCACTTTCTCCTGCTGTGTGCCAGTGTGTGCCAGTGTGTGTGTATGTGTGTGTGTGTGCCAGCGTGTGTGTGTGGTGATTTGCCAGGTTATTGACATGACATCACTGATGTGTCAGAAAACTTAAACCTGCCATTTTTATAAGCCCACAACAGTGACGGTGTGTATTTATGTATTCTACCGACTAAATAGTAAGGAGACACCCTGGTCTAACAAGGAGGTGCAGATGTTTCTGAGCTGTGTGGTAGACTAGATGGAGCTGCAGGTGAGAGCAGAAACAGGCTCACCGGGAGGTCTCTCATGGGCGTTCAGAGGAACCAGCAATCACCTAAGAACACTCAAGGAACAAAAAGGGACAAACTACAAGTTTTTATCCAAAGGACAAGTGTTTCAATCAAATTGATGCCCTTCCCGCTGTGGTAAACCATATATTGTAGCATGATTTCTAGCTCTTCTGTTAAGATTACGATGATAAAAGAGTCAACATTGCACCAGGCTTCGGACCGCCTCCTTATGAAGACCCTGCCTACTGGGCTGGCTACGGTTCCCAGGGAGAGAACTTGCATTGAGGAACTGGAGGTTATTGATCAGCCTCGTTTGCTGACCCTTTTTGTTGGCCACATCCTCCACTTCCGCTCTCAGAAGAGACTTGGCCCCCCACCGGAACAGGAAGCTGCTTACACTGAGCTTGTAGAGCCACAGGAAGTGGAATGTATTTGTATTTGAGACGTTAACAGTGGCGGTTATACCAAAATTCACACATTTAATTATCGCTTCCTCAAAGACGTGACCTTAGGATGTAAGAGAAGGACGCGTAATCTAAAGGTTGATGGTCATCAGTTGAAACAAACACTGGACCCCTTCAGGACCCCTCAAGACCCCTTCAGACCCCTTAAGACCTCTTTAGACCCCTCCAGACCCCTTCAGACCCTCAAGACCCCTCAAGACCCCTCTAGACCCCTTCAGACCCCTTCAGACCCCTTAATACCTCTTCAGACCTCTTCAGACCCCTCCAGACCCCTTCAGACCCCTCAAGACCCCTTCAGACCCCTTCAGACCCCTCCAGACCCCTTCAAAACCCTCAAGAACCCCTTCAGGACCCCTTCAGACCCCTGCAGACCCCTCCAAACCCCTCAAGACCCCTTCAGACCCCTGCAGACCCCTCCACACCCCTTCAGACCCCTCCACACCCCTTCAGACCCCTCCAGACCCCTTTAGAACCCCCCAGACCCCTCCAGACCCCTCCAAACCCCCCCAGACCCCTCCAGACCCCTCAAGACCCCTCCAGACCCCTCCAGACCCCTTCAGACCCCTTTAGACTCCTCCAGACCCCTCCAGACCCCCGAGACCCCTCCAGACCCCTTCAGACCCCTCAAGACCCCTCCAGACCCCTTCAGACCCCTCCAGACCCCCCCCCAGACCCCTCCAGACCCTCCAGACCCCTCAAAGACCCCTCCAGACCCCCCCCCAGACCCCCCCAGACCCCTCCAGACCCCCCCCCCAGACCCCTTCAGACCCCCCCAGACCCCCCAGACCCCTCCAGACCCCCCCCAGAAACCCTTCAGAACTCTTCAGGCTTGTTTGTTGTACAGCCTTGAGCTCTAAATGGAGCTGGTGCATTGTTGGACCATGACTGCAGCTGTAAACCAAGCCAACGTTATTCACAACAACCTCGAGTGACTTCATCTGTTAATAGATGGCGTGTGTGTGTGTGTGTGTGTGTGTGTGTGTGTGTGTGTGTGTGTGTGTGTGTGTGTGTGTGTTGTTGCAGATAACAGTGGAGATGAACAGCATCCTTCTGTTCTCCACTGATAGTTGGCCTTGATTCATTTATCAGTCGCGGGTCTCATGACAAACAAGGCACACACACACACACACACACACACACACACACACACACACAAACTGTGACAACGTGGTTAAAATGGAGGAAAGGACAGCAAGCGGACTGAACTCGTGCACGTGAGTCTCCAGCACATCTGCTCATTCATGTCTCTGGACCAGGACGGAGCAGGAAGAGGCCTCTCCACCGCCACATTCTCTCTTCCTCTTTCTGCTCGACCACAGAGCAGCTAGAACACTGACGCTTCACGTTTAAACACACACACACACACAACTCTACACTCTTTGTCCCCGCAGAGACGAGCAGGTCGGGTCAGAGGTCACGGGTCGGAGGTCACGGGTGCAGCGGCAGGTCTCTCGTCTTGGCGTCGTCAGCGACTAGCTTCACCTCGCGTCCCTTCTGTGTAACTCTTCCGTGTGTGTTGTGCGTTGAAGAACACACACCGTCTCTGTTAAACCCCCGCAGATTCCTCCACGCCACACATCACGTGTTGGCTCTTTCTGCTCCTTCGCCACGTTATTCTGGGTCAAAGCCGGCAGGAAATTCAAATTTCCCAGTTCCGGGAACCTTTAGTTCCAGTTTGAGTGTGTGTGTGTGTGTGTGTGTGTTTGCCTGAATGTGGCCAAAGAACCAAGAATTGTGTTACAGTCTGTCATTATTGTAGCAATGTGGAATCATAACTATCATTATTATGAAATCATTTATATTGTTCTAAAGTTGTGTGTGTGTGTGTGTGTGTGTGTGTGTGTTCCTCTCTCCCTCTGAGTAAACGCTGCTGCTACAGGCTGCTGCTTCCAGCCAATGAGCCGAGCGAGCAGCCGGCAGGGAACCAATCAGGCGGCCGGACGGACGGGAGCCCTCACATGTGAGCAACATGTGGACGGTGGGGGAGAACAGGGCGTCAGCTGAGGCCCCACCACCAGTCTGGAGCTGGCAGGGTCCCGGCGTTCCTGAAGTTCCCTGAAACTGAAACTGTGGATGTTCTAGGAACATAAGGAATGAGGCCGAGGAGGGGGGAGTGGGATATCAAGGTTGTTGTGGTGGAGCGGTGCTTCCAGAGGACTTTATATTTAGGACAGGAAAAAAGAGCGGAGGGAACGGCAGCGAGGAGCCGTCTGTGCTGACAGAGCCAGGTGGGATCCAACCTGAGCGACGGACGCCACGTCTGTGCTGAAAAGGCCAGGTTGGGATCCAACCTGAGCCACCGACGCCACGTCTGTGCTGACAGAGCCAGGTTGGGATCCAACCTGAGCCACCGACGCCACGTCTGTGCTGACAGAAGCCAGGTTGGGATCCAACCTGAGCCACCGACGCCACGTCTGTGCTGACAGAGCCAGGTTGGATCCAACCTGAGCCACCGACGCCACGTCTGTTGCTGACAGAGCCAGGTTGGGATCCAACCTGAGCCAACCGACGCCACGTCTGTGCTGAAAGAGCCAGGTTGGGATCCAACCTGAGCCACGGACGCCACGTCTGTGCTGACAGAGCCAGGTTGGGATCCAACCTGAGCCACGGACGCCACGTCTGTGCTGACAGAGCCAGGTTGGATCCAGGATCGTGGGTTTGACACATGTGGTCTGGAATGTCCTTGTAAATGTAGCTATTATCCAAAGACCGTTGATACCACCAATGCCCCTCTACTACTACGGTCACTGTCACACACACACACACACACCACACACACACACACACACACACACACACTCGATGGCAACCAGACCCCAAGAACCTGCTGACCCCTGTCTGAAGCCTGAGGAATCAATTCCAAACATCTGTATCTCCTCAAGATTCCATTATGTCCAAGAGGGGCCTGAGTAGAGCCGAGCAGTCGGAGGGATGAGGAGTTGCCACCTCCCTCACATTCCAGAGCCGCCAGCGTGCACGCTCAAGAATAAATGTGCTACTATGTCACTGCGAGGGTGCGATCCGTGCGATCCGGCTGAGTGTGTCAGCTCGGAGAAACCTGGCACCGGTCCTGCTCACAGAGGAAGGCCGGGGGGGGGGGCAGAACCCGGAGCGGTCCGGCTTCTGTCTGGACTTGGGTGAGCGTTGCCCAGAGGTTAACGTACAGGTGATCCCTTCCACCAGTCTGGTCACCTCTTCACGGACATGCACGGAAAACCGTGAGCAGGGAAGGGAAGCACCAGCTTCCTGCTCAGACCACATCAGTCCGGACTCTGACACGTGGCAGAAGCCTTCGCAGGGAGGCAGAACCCGCCTAGCCCCGAATCAGGCAGATTCCGATTCACCGGAAGCTTCTTCTGTGGTGCTACAGGTGCACCACAGCGGGAAGAGGCGTATCCCAATCCAGCCCCTTCCATGAAAAGAACATTTTGATGGAATTATTTGTGTTTTTCTCAGGAATCCTGGCTGGATTAAGGTAGCATTGTGGGGACGCGTTAGCGTGCGTTCCCACCCTGTCAGCTAACGCTACTGGACACTTTCCCGTATTTACTTCTCGGTGGAATGTTTTCAGGTGAGGGGGAGTTTCAGGAATGTGGCCAGCGGAGAGCCTCCCTTCCGGATCCTCGAGTCCAGATGAGCAGCGCCGCCCCCCGGCTGATCCCCCCCAGCACACGGCAGCCTGTCACAACTGACGTGGCATCCACGCGGCACGTGCGGAGCACGGAAAAAAACAGGAGGAGGAATTCCAGGGGGTGGGTCGTATGGAAGGTTCCTCCTCTGACTCAACATTTGGAACACATCGACACCAGAACGTACACATACAGAAAGTTGACACTTGCTTTTCCGTTTACAAGCGTGCCGCTGTGAACCCTCGACTGGGGTCCGTTACTGGGATCTGGAGCTCCTCCGGGCTCCTGCCGACAGCACTGGGAAGAGTTCTCATTCTCCACCTCTCTCACACCCAGCAAGGCAGCACAGGGTGTGTCGGTGCTGCCCGTCCCTCTGTCAGGGTCATGGGTGAGGGGATGACCCCCGAGCGGGGGCGGGGGGGGGGTCATCTGAGACGCTCCTCGTGGTTGTGGACCGGAGGAGGAGGCTTGAGTTCCCAGGGAAAACCCAGTAAGAACCTTCTTACCAGGAGATAGCTGGGGTGGTTCCATCTGGACCCCGGTTCTGGAGGGTGCGGATCCATTGGTTTGATCCAGGCGGGAGTTGGTCCAATGTTGTACCAGTGTTCAGGAGTCAAAACAAACATGTTTAAGCCATGTGGAATTTGCCAGCGCACCGGCAAATTCCACATTTTTGTGATTCATTTGCTCTGAGGAAGTGGCTCAACCCCCCCTGAGTCAGGCTGATTCAACAGCAGACGGATGCCCAGAGATCTTTTTTGGTGCGCCTGGAATGTCCCGTTTTCCTAAATAAACTTGATTCAGACGGCCGGGTGACTCAAATTCAGCTGCTCCGACATAATCGTCCCCGTTTCCTGTCTGAATTCACTGCACGCTGGCGCTGATGGTGTTGGTATTAAAGGAAGGTTCTGTTGGTTGATCACACACAAAATCGGTCTTAACTCAGATCCCATGGAAGAGGAAAGTACGGGTCCGGGAACGTTGCCAGATTCCGTAGAGCATCAACTTTGCTGTGGAATTGTAACCTCTGGGTTGAAAACGCACGACAAGACATTCACAAAGGTGGATCAGGTGACACTCACAACCCAGGTGACCGGGTCATTTTTAGGATTTATTGGCATCAGTTCGCCACAAGAGGGCAGAAGAGGATCTTGGATTCACGTTAGGGGGCCTCGGATTTGGAGAATCAGCATCCTGCTCCGTGCTGAGGCCCCACTATGGAGATCAGGGTGGAAAACACACACTCACACACACACAGAGGCTCAAGTCCGGGCTCTTGAGGTGTTAAAGGGTGGCAAGCGCCCCCCAGTGGCGACACGTATTAAAGCAACGAGACAGATCAAACCAGTTTAATTGATGTTTATTTTTGTGTTTATGAACAATCAAATATAAATACATCTCTCACACACAGACACAGGTGCATTCACACACAGACGCTTTCTGACCGAGATGTTAAAAAGTCATTAAGAAACTCTCAGATTGGCTTGCAGCCACCAAATTGTTTGGGTGCTACAGGACCAGCTTTTGCCGATGGACGCGCAGGTCGGCCGCGGAGGGAAGCGGGCAGGGACTCGAGGGGCAGCGCACCACCGTCACCACATCAATTTTCTTCCTCTGTAGGGGAGTAGGGGAGTTAGACAGCTTTTCTTTTTTTAAACATAACAAAATATCCTCCCTGTCAATGTGCAAATGCTCTGGCACGCCCTCTTCCTTCAACCCTGATCCTGCAGACCTGTCAGTCAAGTTAATATCCCACCCACAGTTCAAGAACGGTGAGAGGCCGCCGGCACCTTGCAAGCATGCAGGCGGGTGTACAGATAAGCCGAGTGCAAAGAACAATTTGGGCTAGGTGCCACTAAACATTAACAGTGGATTATCAATTAAAATGCCAGTGAAGCAGTTGTGAGAAAGGAGTGTTTCCCACAAATATGTAACCACGATGGGACCAGCATGACAAAGAACCTGCAGATTTGAACATTATACAAGCAAAGACTGAGAATTAAACTTAAACTCACCAGAGTCACTGGATGAGTACGTGGACAGCTCGCCACCAGTTGATCCATAGTCCGACGTAGCCTCGCTGGGCTGCTCCTGGGTGTTCATCAGACTTTGACAGTCCAGCATGGAGTCAGCCATCCCTCAAAGATGCCGGTGTTCATTTCAGGTAATAGTGGGCTGGAGCCAAGCACCAGCTTCTCTTCCAGAGTTCTGTCACCTGCCAGGCACTGCCACAGGCATTCCTCACTGCTGTCCTCCTCAGGGGAGCAGGGGTCACTGAGCTCATCCTTCTCTTTCCCCTCCGGCTGGAAGAAGTCACAGGTCCAGTTGAGCTGCATGTCTTGGTCTTCCAATAAAATGTTGGAGACGTAGCTCAGTTGGTCCTCTTTTGATAAAGGATTGCTGCCAGCAGCCCCAGCCTTCATTGGGGGGGACTGTGGGGGTGTTGGCAGTGACTGGAAGTCCATTAAACTCATAGACTTGTAGATCTCGTCATCAAACAGTGGCTCAGAAAAAGCCAATTTTGCGATTGACTAAAGTTTTGCAACATGTTGAAGAATCTAGAGAGAATAAAAAAAAAAAAAAAACAGAACAAATTTAGTGATGAAAAAAAGATGGTGCAGCTAAAGTGACAAAAGAAGTTAACACGTTCCAAAGTCTTTCCCGCAAGGGAGACACTTATATTCGCCAGGACAAGCAAAGTTTGCGAGTCTCTAGATGAGACCCCGACCAGAAGCTCGTCACCCCTGAACCGAGTCTGCGCCGCCTGGCTGCCTGTAAATCACCGTCCTTCCTACCCCCCGCTCTTCCTCCTGCCCCCTCATGACATCACAGAACAGCTGGGAAACATGGTGAGCAAGTCAGCACCTCTTCAATGGCCTCAGCCTTCATCACCAAAAAGTGAATGGGGGTGCGGCGAGACCGGCCTCGCCTGTCCCGCAAGCAGCGCTTAGAAGAACTTAAATCTTTTTACTCGCTTATTATTAATTATTATTATTTTTTTTTATTTTTTTTTTACAATAACCAGCAACGAAATGTACAAAATAAGAAAATATATTATTTGCCAACAACTAAAGAAGCACATGCATGAATGAGAGCTCTAGCGCGGGGGCAACAATGGAGGCACACAGGCTGATCAACTCCACTGCTGACTAGTCCTAAAGACTCAACCAGCCAAGACTAGTACCTGCGGAGACACTGTCCCCCGCTCAACACAAGAGACACTAAAATAAAACACACTATAGTCACAAAGTGCATCCTTCACTCTTACGTAGAAGAAGGGGGGCATCTAAAACATGCCCTCACCACCGGGGGCTTTGAACCCGCTGGAGCTCAACTCCATTAAGCCCTGCCGGGGTTGAGCAACACCAGAAGCACACGTGAAAACCGGCATTCCTGGATGTCAACGAGGACAAGCCCACGCAGAAAGCACAAATGACCACCAGAAGAACGGGGACAGACTTCCCCCTCAAAGAGAGTTACATTTACTCCAAGGTGTGAAAGTTAAACACGATTTTCCGTCATGCCTTACCTTAGATCCTCCCTCCAGAGGACGGGGCTTCAAAATAAGGCAAAGCGCGGAAATTATCAAGAAGAGGGGACGAAGGCTTCCGATGGATGGAAGAAAAGTGTTGTTTATCTGCTGTCATACAAGCGTCTATCTAAAAACGCCAAGCAAAGAATCATGATGTATAATCCAGCAGGGCTGCCTCCTCGCTGCTGCGCAATCCATGCACGAAGTAGGTGTGGCCGTCGCTCTTATATGGCTGCCGTCGGCGTGCGCGTCCGCGGCGGAGAAAACCGCGCCAAAACTACTGAACCGTCACCCGGCATCGGCGAACATCAGCCAAAGACTTTTAAACGCCGTCCATCGCCCCTTTGCCACAAAACGAGCGGGCGGAAATAACGAGTAACGGCGGGCATTGCTAATTTTGCATATCGCGATTGGGTCTATTTCTCGATCGGCGGAGTGATACCACAGTGGGCCGAGATTCAGGAAAATTGTGGCGGGTAAAAGTTGGGATCACAGCGCACGTGGACTCGCGAGGAGATGCCGGGTGTCTCACACTGCCTGTCTGTCGCGTCGGTTAAGCAAAACGACGTGGGAGGGATTTAACATTTTTGGTTATGATTGAAACGACTGTACTTCTATTTTATACACATTATGGACGAGTGTAATAGATAGATAGATAGATAGATAGATAGATAGATAGATAGATAGGATAGATAGATAGATAGATAGATAGATGGATGGATGGATGGATGGATGGATGGATGGATAGACGGTGTGTTTGTGTGCATCGGGACTTTGTGTTTAATAATAGTAACTGTGGAGAGAATCCCCAAAGACTAATGTGAAAAGGTCCTCATGTACGCGCATTAGCAGCAGAAATCCTAGAAAGATGAATGAAGGCACTCCTTGATCCCCGCCGCACATTCCTCCGTCCGTCCGTCGTCCGTCCCTTCCTTTCTCTTTCTGCATTGCACGTTACGTAACGGCCGGCGATTCGTCGAGACACGTGCAGGGGCGGGGGCCAATGGTAGCTCGCGGGGTCTTGGATTCACGTGAGTTCCCAGCAAGGCATCCTGTAACCGGAGCCCGGGGTCTCCATACCAAAGGGTTTGCGTCCACTTACATCATGCTGCTGCTTTCTTTAATATTTGACCATCGCAGTGTTCATTTGTTCAAAAATAAGGGAAGCAGCCGGTTGGTTGTTCTTCCTTATCTACAGATTACTTAATGTTAAGCAAGTTTAATAAAAGAATGAACTCCACCACCTTTGCAAAAGCTGCATTGAGACGTTTTTTTTAAATAAATTAAAAAAGAAAAGAAAAAAAAACGTTTTAAAAGCATCATTCTTGTATTTTGGTCTACAGTTACAAACCAGTCCACAAAACACCAAAAAGATTAAAAAACAGAGAGCAGACTGGGCAACGCTGAGTTTTTAGTCAGCATCCGGTCGGCGACACATGAGGACAGTGGGGTCTTTCAGCACTAGCGGTCTAACCACACAAAGAAAGAAGGAGAGCCAGGGGAATATTGGAGAGCAGAATAAAACTGGGTTAATGTGCCACCTACAGGCCAACTGGCAGAGTGACTGCCTGGCCTGGTGTCGGTGCTGAATACTAAAGCTTCTGGCTGACTCACTGTTAAAATCCTGACTCAATCATTCATTCTGTCGTCCCAAAGCGCTCTTCTTGGTCTCATTAAAGTGAAATACTAAGGTTGTAGTATTTGTCATAGGTATTTACAATTGAGGCCCAGGATTATGTTTCTAAGATAAAGAGATGCTCTGGTTTCCTCCCATTTCATGGAATCTTTGCCTCACCTAAGAACCCAGTGTCATTCATAGATTTATAAGTTTCCAGATATGTCAGTTAATACTTTCCACATGTTACAGATTTAATGGTCACTGAAAATATATTTACCGTCTTTCATAAAGTTTTTAGTTGTAGATGAGCTGCTATTGATAGTAGACAGTAAAAAATATTCACATCCTTAGGGTTAGGGTTAGGGTTAAATAAATAAATGTTCTTCCCAACCATAGCAAGGACTGAAGCTACAGTGCTTTCCACTCTGGTTCTCCAAAAATAATAAATCTGGTTATAAACACAAGAAACCCCAACACCAAAACAGCTGGAAGACCCAGCGCTGGGTATTAAATGGTTTAAGTGTTTCAGGGTGTGTTCTTCATGGTCTTTAATGGCACAACATCATTTGTCTTACTTTACTTAACCAGCTGCTGCAAGAGGGAGGAAATGCCTGGAGCATTCTTCTAGGACCGGCCCTCATGATGGTGCATGTGTGGTGTGTGTGCGTGTGTGTGTGTGTGTGTGGTGTGTGGTGGTGCCTGGTAGTAGTCATCAAAGGGAGTTCCACAGAGCTTTGCCAGGAACCATAATAGCACATCCTGTATGCACTTTCTCCTGCTGTGTGCCAGGTGTGTGCCAGCGTGTGTGTATGTGTGTGTGTGTGCCAGCGTGTGTGTGAGGGTGATTTGCCAGGTTATTGACATGACATCACTGATGTGTCAGAAAACTTAAACCTGCCATTTTTATAAGCCCACAACAGTGACGGTGTGTATTTATGTATTCTACCGACTAAATAGTAGGAGACACCCTGGTCTAACAAGGAGGTGCAGATGTTTCTGAGCTGTGTGGTAGACTAGATGGAGCGCAGGTGAGAGCAGAAACAGTCTCACCGGGAGGTCTCTCATGTGGTCGTTCAGAGGAACCAGCAATCACCTAAAGAACACTCAAGGAACAAAAGGGACAAACTACAAGTTTTTATCCAAAGGACAAGTGTTTCAATCAAATTGATGCCCTTCCCGCTGTGGTAAACCATATATTGTAGCATATTTCTAGCTCTTCTGTTAAGATTACGATGATAAAAGAGTCAACATTGCCAACCAGGCTTCGGACCGCCCTCCTTATGAAAGACCCTGCCTACTGGGCTGGCTACGGTTCCCAGGGAGAGAACTTGCATTGAGGAACTGGAGGTTATTGATCAGCCTCGTTTGCTGACCCTTTTTGTGGGCCACATCCTCCACTTCCGCTCTCAGAAGAGACTTGGCCCCCCACCGGAACAGGAAAGCTGCTTACACTGAGCTTGTAGAGCCACAGGAAGTGGAATGTATTTGTATTTGAGACGTTAACAGTGCGGTTATACCAAAATTCACCACATTTAATTATCGCTTCCTCAAAGACGTGACCTTAGGATGTAAGAGAAGGACGCGTAATCTAAAGGTTGATGGTCATCAGTTGAAACAAACACTGGACCCCTTCAGACCCTCAAGGACACCCCTTCAGACCCCTTAAGACCTCTTTAGACCCCTCCAGACCCCTTCAGACCCCTCAAGACCCCTCAAGACCCCTCTAGACCCCTTCAGACCCCTTCAGACCCCTTAATACCTCTTCAGACCTCTTCAGACCCCTCCAGACCCCTTCAGACCCCTCAAGACCCCTTCAGACCCCTTCAGACCCCTCCAGACCCCTTCAAACCCCTCAAGACCCCTTCAGACCCCTTCAGACCCCTGCAGACCCCTCCACACCCCTCAAGACCCCTTCAGACCCCTGCAGACCCCTCCACCCCTTCAGACCCCTCCACACCCCTTCAGACCCCTCCAGACCCCTTTAGACCCCCCAGACCCCTCCAGACCCTCCAAACCCCCGAGACCCCTCAAGACCCCTCAAGACCCCTCCCCCCTCCAGACCCCTTCAGACCCCTTTAGACTCCTCCAGACCCCTCCAGACCCCCGAGACCCCTCCAGACCCCTTCAGACCCCTCAGACCCCTCCAGACCCCTTCAGACCCCTCCAGACCCCCAGACCCTCCAGACCCCTCCATACCCTACAAGCCACCAGCATTCCGCAGAACGCCCACATCGACAGACCCCACCCAGCCCACAACACAGGCCAACCAGCCCCCCCACACCCGACCACCCCCCAGAGAACCCCTCCCAGACCCCCCCCCCAGACCCCCTTCAGACCCCCCCAGCAACCCCCCAAGACCCCCTCCAGACCCCCCCCAGAACCCTTCAGAACTCTTCAGGCTTGTTTGTTTGTACAGCCTTGAGCTCTAAATGGAGCTGGTGCATTGTTGGACCATGACTGCAGCTGTAAACCAAGCCAACGTTATTCACAAACAACCTCGAGTGACTTCATCTGTTAATAGATGGCGTGTGTGTGTGTGTGTGTGTGTGTGTGTGTTGTGTGTGTGTGTGTGTGTGTGTGTGTGTGTGTGTTGTTGCAGATAACAGTGGAGATGAACAGCATCCTTCTGTTCTCCACTGATAGTTGGCCTTGATTCATTTATCAGTCGCGGGTCTCATGACAAACAAGGCACACACACACACACACACACACACACACACACACACACACACACAAACTGTGACAACGTGGTTAAAAATGGAGGAAAGGACAGCAAGCGGACTGAACTCGTGCAACGTGAGTCTCCAGCACATCTGCTCATTCATGTCTCTGGACCAGGACGGAGCAGGAAGAGGCCTCTCCACCGCCACATTCTCTCTTCCTCTTTCGGCTCGACCACAGAGCAGCTAGAACAACTGACGCTTCACGTTTAAAACACACACACACACACAACTCTACAACTCTTTGTCCCCGCAGAGACGAGCAGGTCGGGTCAGAGGTCACGGGTCGGAGGTCACGGGTGCAGCGGCAGGTCTCTCGTCTTGGCGTCGTCAGCGACTAGCTTCACCTCGCGTCCCTTCATGTGTAACTCTTCCGTGTGTGTTGTGCGTTGAAGAACACACACCGTCTCTGTTAAAACCCCCGCAGATACCCTCCACGCCACACATCACGTGTTGGCTCTTTCTGCTCCTTCGCCACGTTATTCTGGGTCAAAGCCGGCAGGAAATTCAAATTTCCCAGTTCCGGGAACCTTTAGTTCCAGTTTGAGTGTGTGTGTGTGTGTGTGTGTGTTTGCCTGAATGTGCCAAAGAACCAAGAATTGTGTTACAGTCTGTCATTATTGTAGCAATGTGGAATCATAACTATCATTATTATGAAATCATTTATATTGTTCTAAAGTTGTGTGTGTGTGTGTGTGTGTGGTGTGTGTGTGTGTGTGTGTGTGTGTTCCTCTCTCCCTCTGAGTAAACCGCTGCTGCTACAGGGCTGCTGCTTCCAGCCAATGAGCCGAGCGAGCAGCCGGCAGGGAACCAATCAGGCGGCCGGACGGACGGGAGCCCTCACATGTGAGCAACATGTGGACGGTGGGGGAGAACAGTGCGTCAGCTGAGGCCCCACCACAGTCTGGAGCTGGCAGGGTCCCGGCGTTCCTGAAGTTCCCTGAAACTGAAACTGTGAGTGTTCTAGGAACATAAGGAATGAGGCCGAGGAGGGGGGAGGTGGGATATCAAGGTTGTTGTGGTGGAGCGGTGCTTCCAGAGGACTTTATATTTAGGACAGGAAAAAAGAGCGGAGGGAAACGGCAGCGAGGAGCCGTCTGTGCTGACAGAGCCAGGTTGGGATCCAACCTGAGCCACGGACGCCACGTCTGTGCTGACAGAGCCAGGTTGGGATCCAACCTGAGCCACGGACGCCACGTCTGTGCTGACAGAGCCAGGTTGGGATCCAACCTGAGCGACGGACGCCACGTCTGTGCTGAAAGAGGCCAGGTTGGGATCCAACCTGAGCCACCGACGCCACGTCTGTGCTGACAGAGCCAGGTTGGGATCCAACCTGAGCCACCGACGCCACGTCTGTGCTGACAGAGCCAGGTTGGGATCCAACCTGAGCCACCGACGCCACGTCTGTGGCTGACAGAGCCAGGTTGGGATCCAACCTGAGCCACCGACGCCACGTCTGTGCTGACAGAGCCAGGTTGGGGATCCAACCTGAGCCACCGACGCCACGTCTGTGCTGAAAGAGCCAGGTTGGGATCCAACCTGAGCCACGGAACGCCACGTCTGTGCTGACAGAGCCAGGTTGGGATCCAACCTGAGCCACCGACGCCACGTCTGTGCTGAAGAGCCAGGTTGGGATCCAGGATCGTGGGTTTGACACATGTGGTCTGGAATGTCCTTGTAAATGTAGCTATTTATCCAAAGACCGTTGATACCACCAATGCCCCCTCTACTACTACGGTCACTGTCACACACACACACACACACACCCTCACACACACACACACACACACACACACACACACACTCGATGGCACCCACCCCAAGAACCTGCTGACCCCTGTCTGAAGCCTGAGGAATCAATTCCAACATCTGTATCTCCTCAAGATTCCATTATGTCCAAGAGGGCCTGAGTAGAGCCGAGCAGTCGGAGGGATGAGGAGTTGCACCATCCCTCACATTCAGAGCCGCCAGCGTGCACGCTCAAGAATAAATGTGCTACTATGTCACTGCGAGGGTGCGATCCGTGCGATCCGGCTGAGTGTGTCAGCTCGGATAAACCTGGCACCGGGTCCTGCTCACAGAGGAAGGCCGGGGGGGGGGGGCAGAACCCGGAGCGGTCCGGCTTCTGTCTGGACTTGGGTGAGCGTTGCCCAGAGGTTAACGTACAGGTGATCCCTTCCACCAGTCTGGTCACCTCTTCACGGACATGCACGGAAAACCGTGAGCAGGGAAGGGAAGCACAGCTTCCTGCTCAGACCACATCAGTCCGGACTCTGACACGTGGCAGAAGCCTTCGCAGGGAGGCAGAACCCGCCTAGCCCCGAATCAGGCAGATTCCGATTCACCGTAAAGCTTCTTCTTGTGGTGCTACAGGTGCACCACAGCGGGAAGAGGCGTATCCCAATACCAGCCCCTTCCATGAAAAGAAACATTTTGATGGAATTATTTGTGTTTTTCTCAGGAATCCTGGCTGGATTAAGGTAGCATTGTGGGGACGCGTTAGCGTGCGTTCCCACCCTGTCAGCTAACGCTAACTGGACACTTTCCCGTATTTACTTCTCGGTGGAATGTTTTCAGGTGAGGGGGAGTTTCAGGAATGTGGCCAGCGGAGAGCCTCCCTTCCGGATCCTCGAGTCCAGATGAGCAGCAGGCGCCCCCCCGGCTGATCCCCCCCACCACACGGCAGCCTGTCACAACTGGACGTGGCATCCACGCGGCACGTGCGGAGCACGGAAAAAACAGGAGGAGGAATTCCAGGGGGGTGGTCGTATGGAAGGTTCCTCCTCTGACTCAACATGTGGAACACATCGACACCAGAACGTACACATACAGAAAGTTGACACTTGCTTTTCCGTTTACAAGCGTGCCGCTGTGACCCTCGACTGGGGTCCGTTACTGGGATCTGGAGCTCCTCCGGGGCTCCTGCCGACAGCAACTGGGAAAGAGTTCTCATTCTCCACCTCTCTCACACCCCAGCAAGGCAGCAACAGGTGTGTCGGTGCTGCCCGTCCCTCTGTCAGGGTCATGGGTGAGGGGATGACCCCCCGAGCCGGGGCGGGGGGGGGGGGTCCATCTGAGACGCTCCTCGTGGTTGTGGACGCGGAGGAGGAGGCTTGAGTTCCCAGGGAAAACCCAGTAAGAACCTTCTTACCAGGAGATAGCTGGGGTGGTTCCATCTTGGACCCCGGTTCTGGAGGGTGCGGATCCATTGGTTTGATCCAGGCGGGAGTTGGTCCAATGTTGTACCAGTGTTCAGGAGTCAAAACAAACATGTTTAAGCCATGTGGAATTTGCCCAGCGCACCGGCAAATTCCACATTTTTGTGATTCATTGCTCTGAGGAAGTGGCTCAACCCCCCCTGAGTCAGGCTGATTCAACAGCAGACGGATGCCCAGAGATCTTTTTTGGTGCGCCTGGAATGTCCCGTTTTTCCTAAATAAACTTGATTCAGACGGCCGGGTGACTCAAATTCAGCTGCTCCGACATAATCGTCCCCGTTTCCTGTCTGAATTCACTGCAACGCTGGCGCTGATGGTGTTGGTATTAAAGGAAGGTTCTGTTGGTTGATCACACAACAAAATCGGTCTTAACTCAGATCCCATGGAAGAGGAAAGTACGGGTCCGGGAACGTTCCAGATTCCGTAGAGCATCAACTTTGCTGTGGAATTGTAAACCTCTGGGTTGAAACGCACGACAAGACATTCACAAAGGTGGATCAGGTGACACTCACAACCCAGGTGACCGGGTCATTTTTAGGATTTATTGGCATCAGTTCGCCACAAGAGGGCAGAAGAGATCTTGGATTCACGTTAGGAGGGGGCCTCGGATTTGGAGAATCAGCATCCTGCTCCGTGCTGAGGCCCACTATGGAGATCAGGGGGTGGAAAACACACACTCACACACACACAGAGGCTCAAGTCCGGGCTCTTGAGGTGTAAAGGGTGGCAGCGCCCCCCAGTGGCGACACGTATTAAAGCAACGAGACAGATCAAACCAGTTTAATTGATGTTTATTTTTGTGTTTATGAACAATCAAAATATAAATACATCTCTCACACACAGACACAGGTGCATTCACACACAGACGCTTCTGACCGAGATGTTAAAAAGTCATTAAGAAACTCTCAGATTGGCTTGCAGCCACCAAAGTGTTTGGGTGCTACAGGACCAGCTTTTGCCGATGGACGCGCAGGTCGGCCGCGGAGGGAAGCGGGCAGGGACTCGAGGGGCAGCGCACCACCGTCACCACATCATTTCTTCCTCTGTAGGGGAGTAGGGGAGTTAGACAAGCTTTTCTTTTTTAACATAACAAAATATCCTCCCTGTCAATGTGCAAATGCTCTGGCCACGCCCTCTTTCCTTCAACCCTGATCCTGCAGACCTGTCATCAAGTTAAATATCCCACCCACAGTTCAAGAACGGTGAGAGGGCCGCGGCACCCTTGCAAGCATGCAGGCGGTGTACAGATAAGCCGAGTGCAAAGAAACAATTTGGGCTAGGTGCCACTAAACATTAACAGTGGATTATCAATTAAAATGCCAGTGAAGCAGTTGTGAGAAAGGAGTGTTCCCACAAATATGTAACCACGATGGGACCAGCATGACAAAGAACCTGCAGATTTGAACATTATACAAGCAAAGACTGAGAATTAAACTTAAACTCACCAGAGTCACTGGATGAGTAACACCAGCTTCTCTTCCAGAGTTCTGTCACCTGCCAGGCACTGCCACAGGCATTCCTCACTGCTGTCCTCCTCAGGGGAGCAGGGGTCACTGAGCTCATCCTTCTCTTTCCCCTCCGGCTGGAAGAAGTCACAGGTCCAGTTGAGCTGCATGTCTTGGTCTTCCAATAAAATGTTGGAGACGTAGCTCAGTTGGTCCTCTTTTGATAAAGGATTGCTGCCAGCAGCCCCAGCCTTCATTGGGGGGGGACTGTGGGGGTGTTGGCAGTGACTGGAAGTCCATTAAACTCATAGACTCGTAGATCTCGTCATCAAAGAACAGTGGCTCAGAAAAAAGCCAATTTGCGATTGACTAAAGTTTTGCAACATGTTGAAGAATCTAGAGAGAATAAAAAAAAAAAAAAACAGAACAAATTTAGTGAATGAAAAAAGATGGTGCAGCTAAAGTGACAAAAGAAGTTAACACGTTCCAAAGTCTTTCCCGCAAGGGAGACACTTATATTCGCCAGGACAAGCAAAGTTTGCGAGTCTCTAGATGAGACCCCGACCAGAAGCTCGTCACCCCTGAACCGAGTCTGCGCCGCCTGGCTGCCTGTAAATCACCGTCCTTCCTACCCCCCGCTCTTCCTCCTGCCCCCTCATGACATCACAGAACAGCTGGGAAACATGGTGAGCAAGTCAGCACCTCTTCATGGCCTCAGCCTTCATCACCAAAAAGTGAATGGGGGTGCGGCGAGACCGCCTCGCCTGTCCCGCAAGCAGCGCTTAGAAGAACTTAAATCTTTTTACTCGCTTATTATTATTATTTTTTTTTTATTTATTTTTTTACACAATAACCAGCAACGAAATGTACAAAATAAGAAATATATTATTTGCCAACAACTAAAGAAGCACATGCATGAATGAGAGCTCTAGCGCGGGGCAACAATGGAGCACACAGGCTGATCAACTCCACTGCTGACTAGTCCTAAGACTCAACCAGCCAAGACTAGTACCTGCGGAGACACTGTCCCCGCTCAACACAAGAGACACTAAAATAAAACACACTATAGTCACAAAGTGCATCCTTCACTCTTACGTAGAGGAAGGGGGGCATCGAAAACATGCCCTCACCACCGGGGGCTTTGAACCCGCTGGAGCTCAACTCCATTAAAGCCCTGCCGGGGTTGAGCAACACCAGAAGCACACGTGAAACCGGCATTCCTGGATGTCAACGAGGACAAGCCCACGCAGAAAGCACAATGACCACCAGAAGAACGGGGACAGACTTCCCCCTCAAAGAGAGTTACATTTACTCCAAGGTGTGAAAGTTAAACACGATTTTCCGTCATGCCTTACCTTAGATCCTCCCTCCAGAGGACGGGGGCTTCAAAATAAGGCAAAGCGCGGAAATATCAAGAAGAGGGGGACGAAGGCTTCCGATGGATGGAAGAAAGTGTTGTTATCTGCTGTCATACAAGCGTCTATCTAAAAACGCCAAGCAAAGAATCATGATGTATAATCCAGCAGGGCTGCCTCCTCGCTGCTTGCGCAATCCATGCACGAAGTAGGTGTGGCCGTCGCTCTTATATGGCTGCCGTCGGCGTGCGCGTCCGCGGCGGAGAAAACCGCGCCAAAACTACTGAACCGTCACCCGGCATCGGCGAACATCAGCCAAATGACTTTTAAAAACGCCGTCCATCGCCCCTTTGCCAAAACGAGCGGGCGGGAAATAACGAGTAACGGCGGGCATTGCTAATTTTTGCTTCGCGATTGGGTCTATTTCTCGATCGGCGGAGTGATACCACAGTGGGCCGAGATTCCAGGAAAATTGTGGCGGGTAAAAGTTGGGACACAGCGCACGTGGACTCGCGAGGAGATGCCGGGTGTCTCACTGCCTGTCTGTCGCGTCGGTTAAAGCAAAACGACGTGGGAGGGATTTAAACATTTTTGGTTATGATGAAACGACTGTACTTCTATTTTATACACATTATGGACGAGTGTAATAGATAGATAGATAGATAGATAGATAGATAGATAGATAGATAGATAGATAGATAGATAGATGGATGGATGGATGGATGGATGGATGGATGGATAGACGGTGTGTTTGTGTGCATCGGGACTTTGTGTTAATAATAGTAACTGTGGAGAGAATCCCCAAAGACTAATGTGAAAAGGTCCTCATGTACGCGCATTAGCAGCAGAAATCCTAGAAAGATGAATGAAGGCACTCCTTGATCCCCGCCGCACATTCCTCCGTCCGTCCGTCCGTCCGTCCCTTCCTTTCTCTTTCTGCATTGCACGTTACGTAACGGCCGGCGATTCGTCGAGACACGTGCAGGGGGCGGGGGCCAATGGTAGCTCGCGGGGTCTTGGATTCACGTGAGTTCCCAGCAAGGCATCCTGTAACCGGAGCCCGGGGTCTCCATACAAAGGGTTTGCGTCCACTTACATCATGCTGCTGCTTTCTTTAATATTTGACCATCGCAGTGTTCATTTGTTCAAAAATAAGGGAAGCAGCCGGTTGGTTGTTCTTCCTTATCTACAGATTACTTAATGTTAAGCAAGTTTAATAAAAGAATGAACTCCACCACCTTTGCAAAAGCTGCATTGAGACGTTTTTTTTAAATAAATTAAAAAAGAAAAGAAAAAAAAACGTTTTAAAAGCATCATTCTTGTATTTTGGTCTACAGTTACAAACCAGTCCACAAAACACCAAAAAGATTAAAAAACAGAGAGCAGACTGGGCAACGCTGAGTTTAGTCAGCATCCGGTCGGCGACACATGAGGACAGTGGGGTCTTTCAGCACTAGCTGTCTAACCACACAAAGAAAGAAGGAGAGCAGGGGAATTTGGAGCAGAATAACTGGGTTAATGTGCCACCTACAGGCCAACTGGCAGAGTGACTGCCTGGCCTGGTGTCGGTGCTGAATACTAAAGCTTCTGGCTGACTCACTGTTAAATCCTGACTCAATCATTCATTCTGTCGTCCCAAAGCTCTCTTCTTGGTCTCATTAAAGTGAAATACTAAGGTTGTAGTATTTGTCATAGGTATTTACAATTGAGGCCCAGGATTATGTTTCTAAGATAAAGAGATGCTCTGGTTTCCTCCCATTTCATGGAATCTTTGCCTCACCTAAGAACCCAGTGTCATTCATAGATTTATAAGTTCCAGAATATGTCATTTAATACTTTCCACATGTTACAGATTTAATGGTCACTGAAAAATATATTTACCGTCTTTCATAAGTTTTTAGTTGTAGATGAGCTGCTATTGATAGTAGTACAGTAAAAAATATTCACATCCTTAGGGTTAGGGTTAGGGTTAAATAAATAAATGTTCTTCCCAACCATAGCAAGGACTGAAGCTACAGTGCTTTCACTCTGGTTCTCCCAAAATAATAAATCTGTTATAAACACAAGAAACCCCAAACACAAAACAGCTGGAAGACCCAGCAGCTGGGTATTAAATGGTTTAAGTGGTTTCAGGGTGTGTTCTTCATGGTCTTTAATGGACACATCCATTTGTCTTACTTTACTTAACCAGCTGCTGCAAGAGGGAGGAAATGCCTGGAGCATTCTTCTAGGACCGGCCCTCATGTGGTGCATGTGTGTGTGTGTGTGTGTGTGTGTGTGTGTGTGTGTGTGTGTGTGTGGTGCCTGGTAGTAGTCATCAAAGGGAGTTACCACAGAGCTTTGCCAGGAACACATAATAGCACATCCTGTTGCACTTTCTCCTGCTGTGTGCCAGTGTGTGCCAGTGTGTGTGTGTGTGTGTGTGTGTGCCAGCGTGTGTGTGTGGTGATTTGCCAGGTTATTGACATGACATCACTGATGTGTCAGAAAACTTAAACCTGCCATTTTATAAGCCCACAACAGTGACGGTGTGTATTTATGTATTCTACCGACTAAATAGTAAGGAGACACCCTGGTCTAACAAGGAGGTGCAGATGTTTCTGAGCTGTGTGGTAGACTAGATGGAGCTGCAGGTGAGAGCAGAAACAGGCTCACCGGGAGGTCTCTCATGGGCGTTCAGAGGAACCAGCAATCACCTAAGAACACTCAAGGAACAAAAAGGGACAAACTACAAGTTTTTATCCAAAGGACAAGTGTTTCAATCAAATTGATGCCCTTCCCGCTGTGGTAAACCATATATTGTAGCATGATTTCTAGCTCTTCTGTTAAGATTACGATGATAAAAGAGTCAACATTGCACCAGGCTTCGGACCGCCTCCTTATGAAGACCCTGCCTACTGGGCTGGCTACGGTTCCCAGGGAGAGAACTTGCATTGAGGAACTGGAGGTTATTGATCAGCCTCGTTTGCTGACCCTTTTGTTGGCCACATCCTCCACTTCCGCTCTCAGAAGAGACTTGGCCCCCCACCGGAACAGGAAGCTGCTTACACTGAGCTTGTAGAGCCACAGGAAGTGGAATGTATTTGTATTTGAGACGTTAACAGTGCGGTTATACCAAAATTCACACATTTAATTATCGCTTCCTCAAAGACGTGACCTTAGGATGTAAGAGAAGGACGCGTAATCTAAAGGTTGATGGTCATCAGTTGAAACAAACACTGGACCCCTTCAGACCCCTCAAGACCCCTTCAGACCCCTTAAGACCTCTTTAGACCCCTCCAGACCCCTTCAGACCCCTCAAGACCCCTCAAGACCCCTCTAGACCCCTTCAGACCCCTTCAGACCCCTTAATACCTCTTCAGACCTCTTCAGACCCCTCCAGACCCCTTCAGACCCCTCAAGACCCCTTCAGACCCCTTCAGACCCCTCCAGACCCCTTCAAACCCCTCAAGACCCCTTCAGACCCCTTCAGACCCCTGCAGACCCCTCCACACCCCTCAAGACCCCTTCAGACCCCTGCAGACCCCTCCACACCCCTTCAGACCCCTCCACACCCCTTCAGACCCCTCCAGACCCCTTTAGACCCCCCCAGACCCCTCCAGACCCCTCCAAACCCCCCGAGACCCCTCAAGACCCCTCAAGACCCCTCCAGACCCCTCCAGACCCCTTCAGACCCCTTAGACTCCTCCAGACCCCTCCAGACCCCCAAGACCCCTCCAGACCCCTTCAGACCCCTCAAGACCCCTCCAGACCCCTTCAGACCCCTCCAGACCCCCCCCCAGACCCCTCCAGACCCCTCCAGACCCCTCAAGACCCCTCCAGACCCCCCCCCCAGACCCCCCCAGACCCCTCCAGACCCCCCCCCCCAGACCCCTTCAGACCCCCCCAGACCCCCCAGACCCCTCCAGACCCCCCCCAGAACCCTTCAGAACTCTTCAGGCTTGTTTGTTGTACAGCCTTGAGCTCTAAATGGAGCTGGTGCATTGTTGGACCATGACTGCAGCTGTAAACCAAGCCAACGTTATTCACAACAACCTCGAGTGACTTCATCTGTTAATAGATGGGGTGTGTGGTGTGTGTGTGTGTGTGTGTGTGTGTGTGTGTGTGTGTGTGTGTGTGTGTGTGTTGTTGCAGATAACAGTGGAGATGAACAGCATCCTTCTGTTCTCCACTGATAGTTGGCCTTGATTCATTTATCAGTCGCGGGTCTCATGACAAACAAGGCACACACACACACACACACACACACACACACACACACACACAAACTGTGACAACGTGGTTAAAATGGAGGAAAGGACAGCAAGCGGACTGAACTCGTGCACGTGAGTCTCCAGCACATCTGCTCATTCATGTCTCTGGACCAGGACGGAGCAGGAAGAGGCCTCTCCACCGCCACATTCTCTCTTCCTCTTTCTGCTCGACCACAGAGCAGCTAGAACACTGACGCTTCACGTTTAAACACACACACACACACAACTCTACACTCTTTGTCCCCGCAGAGACGAGCAGGTCGGGTCAGAGGTCACGGGTCGGAGGTCACGGGTGCAGCGGCAGGTCTCTCGTCTTGGCGTCGTCAGCGACTAGCTTCACCTCGCGTCCCTTCTGTGTAACTCTTCCGTGTGTGTTGTGCGTTGAAGAACACACACCGTCTCTGTTAAACCCCCGCAGATTCCTCCACGCCACACATCACGTGTTGGCTCTTTCTGCTCCTTCGCCACGTTATTCTGGGTCAAAGCCGGCAGGAAATTCAAATTTCCCAGTTCCGGGAACCTTTAGTTCCAGTTTGAGTGTGTGTGTGTGTGTGTGTGTGTTTGCCTGAATGTGGCCAAAGAACCAAGAATTGTGTTACAGTCTGTCATTATTGTAGCAATGTGGAATCATAACTATCATTATTATGAAATCATTTATATTGTTCTAAAGTTGTGTGTGTGTGTGTGTGTGTGTGTGTGTGTTCCTCTCTCCCTCTGAGTAAACGCTGCTGCTACAGGCTGCTGCTTCCAGCCAATGAGCCGAGCGAGCAGCCGGCAGGGAACCAATCAGGCGGCCGGACGGACGGGAGCCCTCACATGTGAGCAACATGTGGACGGTGGGGGAGAACAGGGCGTCAGCTGAGGCCCCACCACAGTCTGGAGCTGGCAGGGTCCCGGCGTTCCTGAAGTTCCCTGAAACTGAAACTGTGGATGTTCTAGGAACATAAGGAATGAGGCCGAGGAGGGGGGAGTGGGATATCAAGGTTGTTGTGGTGGAGCGGTGCTTCCAGAGGACTTTATATTTAGGACAGGAAAAAAGAGCGGAGGGAAACGGCAGCGAGGAGCCGTCTGTGCTGACAGAGCCAGGTTGGGATCCAACCTGAGCGACGGACGCCACGTCTGTGCTGAAAGAGCCAGGTTGGGATCCAACCTGAGCCACCGACGCCACGTCTGTGCTGACAGAGCCAGGTTGGGATCCAACCTGAGCCACCGACGCCACGTCTGTGCTGACAGAGCCAGGTTGGGATCCAACCTGAGCCACCGACGCCACGTCTGTGCTGACAGAGCCAGGTTGGGATCCAACCTGAGCCACCGACGCCACGTCTGTGCTGACAGAGCCAGGTTGGGATCCAACCTGAGCCACCGACGCCACGTCTGTGCTGAAAGAGCCAGGTTGGGATCCAACCTGAGCCACGGACGCCACGTCTGTGCTGACAGAGCCAGGTTGGGATCCAACCTGAGCCACGGACGCCACGTCTGTGCTGACAGAGCCAGGTTGGGATCCAGGATCGTGGGTTTGACACATGTGGTCTGGAATGTCCTTGTAAATGTAGCTATTTATCCAAAGACCGTTGATACCACCAATGCCCCTCTACTACTACGGTCACTGTCACACACACACACACACACACACACACACACACACACACACACACACTCGATGGCACCCACCCCAAGAACCTGCTGACCCCTGTCTGAAGCCTGAGGAATCAATTCCAACATCTGTATCTCCTCAAGATTCCATTATGTCCAAGAGGGCCTGAGTAGAGCCGAGCAGTCGGAGGGATGAGGAGTTGCCACCTCCCTCACATTCCAGAGCCGCCAGCGTGCACGCTCAAGAATAAATGTGCTACTATGTCACTGCGAGGGTGCGATCCGTGCGATCCGGCTGAGTGTGTCAGCTCGGAGAAACCTGGCACCGGTCCTGCTCACAGAGGAAGGCCGGGGGGGGGGGCAGAACCCGGAGCGGTCCGGCTTCTGTCTGGACTTGGGTGAGCGTTGCCCAGAGGTTAACGTACAGGTGATCCCTTCCACCAGTCTGGTCACCTCTTCACGGACATGCACGGAAAACCGTGAGCAGGGAAGGGAAGCACCAGCTTCCTGCTCAGACCACATCAGTCCGGACTCTGACACGTGGCAGAAGCCTTCGCAGGGAGGCAGAACCCGCCTAGCCCCGAATCAGGCAGATTCCGATTCACCGGAAGCTTCTTCTGTGGTGCTACAGGTGCACCACAGCGGGAAGAGGCGTATCCCAATCCAGCCCCTTCCATGAAAAGAACATTTTGATGGAATTATTTGTGTTTTTCTCAGGAATCCTGGCTGGATTAAGGTAGCATTGTGGGGACGCGTTAGCGTGCGTTCCCACCCTGTCAGCTAACGCTACTGGACACTTTCCCGTATTTACTTCTCGGTGGAATGTTTTCAGGTGAGGGGGAGTTTCAGGAATGTGGCCAGCGGAGAGCCTCCCTTCCGGATCCTCGAGTCCAGATGAGCAGCGCCGCCCCCCGGCTGATCCCCCCCAGCACACGGCAGCCTGTCACAACTGACGTGGCATCCACGCGGCACGTGCGGAGCACGGAAAAAACAGGAGGAGGAATTCCAGGGGGTGGGTCGTATGGAAGGTTCCTCCTCTGACTCAACATTTGGAACACATCGACACCAGAACGTACACATACAGAAAGTTGACACTTGCTTTTCCGTTTACAAGCGTGCCGCTGTGAACCCTCGACTGGGGTCCGTTACTGGGATCTGGAGCTCCTCCGGGGCTCCTGCCGACAGCACTGGGAAGAGTTCTCATTCTCCACCTCTCTCACACCCAGCAAGGCAGCACAGGTGTGTCGGTGCTGCCCGTCCCTCTGTCAGGGTCATGGGTGAGGGGATGACCCCCGAGCCGGGGCGGGGGGGGGGTCATCTGAGACGCTCCTCGTGGTTGTGGACCGGAGGAGGAGGCTTGAGTTCCCAGGGAAAACCCAGTAAGAACCTTCTTACCAGGAGATAGCTGGGGTGGTTCCATCTGGACCCCGGTTCTGGAGGGTGCGGATCCATTGGTTTGATCCAGGCGGGAGTTGGTCCAATGTTGTACCAGTGTTCAGGAGTCAAAACAAACATGTTTAAGCCATGTGGAATTTGCCAGCGCACCGGCAAATTCCACATTTTTGTGATTCATTTGCTCTGAGGAAGTGGCTCAACCCCCCCTGAGTCAGGCTGATTCAACAGCAGACGGATGCCCAGAGATCTTTTTTGGTGCGCCTGGAATGTCCCGTTTTCCTAAATAAACTTGATTCAGACGGCCGGGTGACTCAAATTCAGCTGCTCCGACATAATCGTCCCCGTTTCCTGTCTGAATTCACTGCACGCTGGCGCTGATGGTGTTGGTATTAAAGGAAGGTTCTGTTGGTTGATCACACACAAAATCGGTCTTAACTCAGATCCCATGGAAGAGGAAAGTACGGGTCCGGGAACGTTGCCAGATTCCGTAGAGCATCAACTTTGCTGTGGAATTGTAACCTCTGGGTTGAAACGCACGACAAGACATTCACAAAGGTGGATCAGGTGACACTCACAACCCAGGTGACCGGGTCATTTTTAGGATTTATTGGCATCAGTTCGCCACAAGAGGGCAGAAGAGATCTTGGATTCACGTTAGGGGGCCTCGGATTTGGAGAATCAGCATCCTGCTCCGTGCTGAGGCCCCACTATGGAGATCAGGGTGGAAAACACACACTCACACACACACAGAGGCTCAAGTCCGGGCTCTTGAGGTGTAAAGGGTGGCAGCGCCCCCCAGTGGCGACACGTATTAAAGCAACGAGACAGATCAAACCAGTTTAATTGATGTTTATTTTTGTGTTTATGAACAATCAAAATATAAATACATCTCTCACACACAGACACAGGTGCATTCACACACAGACGCTTCTGACCGAGATGTTAAAAAGTCATTAAGAAACTCTCAGATTGGCTTGCAGCCACCAAAGTGTTTGGGTGCTACAGGACCAGCTTTTGCCGATGGACGCGCAGGTCGGCCGCGGAGGGAAGCGGGCAGGGACTCGAGGGGCAGCGCACCACCGTCACCACATCAATTTCTTCCTCTGTAGGGGAGTAGGGGAGTTAGACAGCTTTTCTTTTTTTAAACATAACAAAATATCCTCCCTGTCAATGTGCAAATGCTCTGGCCACGCCCTCTTCCTTCAACCCTGATCCTGCAGACCTGTCAGTCAAGTTAATATCCCACCCACAGTTCAAGAACGGTGAGAGGCCGCGGCACCTTGCAAGCATGCAGGCGGTGTACAGATAAGCCGAGTGCAAAGAACAATTTGGGCTAGGTGCCACTAAACATTAACAGTGGATTATCAATTAAAATGCCAGTGAAGCAGTTGTGAGAAAGGAGTGTTCCCACAAATATGTAACCACGATGGGACCAGCATGACAAAGAACCTGCAGATTTGAACATTATACAAGCAAAGACTGAGAATTAAACTTAAACTCACCAGAGTCACTGGATGAGTACGTGGACAGCTCGCCACCAGTTGATCCATAGTCCGACGTAGCCTCGCTGGGCTGCTCCTGGGTGTTCATCAGACTTTGACAGTCCAGCATGGAGTCAGCCATCCCCTCAAAGATGCCGGTGTTCATTTCAGGTAATAGTGGGCTGGAGCCAAGCACCAGCTTCTCTTCCAGAGTTCTGTCACCTGCCAGGCACTGCCACAGGCATTCCTCACTGCTGTCCTCCTCAGGGGAGCAGGGGTCACTGAGCTCATCCTTCTCTTTCCCCTCCGGCTGGAAGAAGTCACAGGTCCAGTTGAGCTGCATGTCTTGGTCTTCCAATAAAATGTTGGAGACGTAGCTCAGTTGGTCCTCTTTTGATAAAGGATTGCTGCCAGCAGCCCCAGCCTTCATTGGGGGGGACTGTGGGGGTGTTGGCAGTGACTGGAAGTCCATTAAACTCATAGACTTGTAGATCTCGTCATCAAACAGTGGCTCAGAAAAAAGCCAATTTTGCGATTGACTAAAGTTTTGCAACATGTTGAAGAATCTAGAGAGAATAAAAAAAAAAAAAAACAGAACAAATTTAGTGAATGAAAAAAAGATGGTGCAGCTAAAGTGACAAAAGAAGTTAACACGTTCCAAAGTCTTTCCCGCAAGGGAGACACTTATATTCGCCAGGACAAGCAAAGTTTGCGAGTCTCTAGATGAGACCCCGACCAGAAGCTCGTCACCCCTGAACCGAGTCTGCGCCGCCTGGCTGCCTGTAAATCACCGTCCTTCCTACCCCCCGCTCTTCCTCCTGCCCCCTCATGACATCACAGAACAGCTGGGAAACATGGTGAGCAAGTCAGCACCTCTTCATGGCCTCAGCCTTCATCACCAAAAAGTGAATGGGGGTGCGGCGAGACCGCCTCGCCTGTCCCGCAAGCAGCGCTTAGAAGAACTTAAATCTTTTTACTCGCTTATTATTATTATTATTATTTTTTTTTATTTTTTTTTACAATAACCAGCAACGAAATGTACAAAATAAGAAATATATTATTTGCCAACAACTAAAGAAGCACATGCATGAATGAGAGCTCTAGCGCGGGGCAACAATGGAGCACACAGGCTGATCAACTCCACTGCTGACTAGTCCTAAAGACTCAACCAGCCAAGACTAGTACCTGCGGAGACACTGTCCCCGCTCAACACAAGAGACACTAAAATAAAACACACTATAGTCACAAAGTGCATCCTTCACTCTTACGTAGAAGAAGGGGGGCATCTAAAACATGCCCTCACCACCGGGGGCTTTGAACCCGCTGGAGCTCAACTCCATTAAAGCCCTGCCGGGGTTGAGCAACACCAGAAGCACACGTGAAACCGGCATTCCTGGATGTCAACGAGGACAAGCCCACGCAGAAAGCACAATGACCACCAGAAGAACGGGGACAGACTTCCCCCTCAAAGAGAGTTACATTTACTCCAAGGTGTGAAAGTTAAACACGATTTTCCGTCATGCCTTACCTTAGATCCTCCCTCCAGAGGACGGGGGCTTCAAAATAAGGCAAAGCGCGGAAATATCAAGAAGAGGGGACGAAGGCTTCCGATGGATGGAAGAAAGTGTTGTTATCTGCTGTCATACAAGCGTCTATCTAAAAACGCCAAGCAAAGAATCATGATGTATAATCCAGCAGGGCTGCCTCCTCGCTGCTGCGCAATCCATGCACGAAGTAGGTGTGGCCGTCGCTCTTATATGGCTGCCGTCGGCGTGCGCGTCCGCGGCGGAGAAAACCGCGCCAAAACTACTGAACCGTCACCCGGCATCGGCGAACATCAGCCAAATGACTTTTAAACGCCGTCCATCGCCCCTTTGCCAAAACGAGCGGGCGGGAAATAACGAGTAACGGCGGGCATTGCTAATTTTGCTTCGCGATTGGGTCTATTTCTCGATCGGCGGAGTGATACCACAGTGGGCCGAGATTCCAGGAAATTGTGGCGGGTAAAAGTTGGGACACAGCGCACGTGGACTCGCGAGGAGATGCCGGGTGTCTCACTGCCTGTCTGTCGCGTCGGTTAAAGCAAAACGACGTGGGAGGGATTTAAACATTTTTGGTTATGATGAAACGACTGTACTTCTATTTTATACACATTATGGACGAGTGTAATAGATAGATAGATAGATAGATAGATAGATAGATAGATAGATAGATAGATAGATAGATAGATAGATAGA
This sequence comes from Takifugu rubripes, assembly GCF_901000725.2. NCBI lineage: Eukaryota > Metazoa > Chordata > Actinopteri > Tetraodontiformes > Tetraodontidae > Takifugu > Takifugu rubripes. The sequence continues at coordinate 1,187,523 of NC_042303.1, read as the reverse complement.
TGGATGGATGGATGGATGGATGGATGGATGGATAGACGGTGTGTTTGTGTGCATCGGGACTTTGTGTTTAATAATAGTAACTGTGGAGAGAATCCCCAAAGACTAATGTGAAAAGGTCCTCATGTACGCGCATTAGCAGCAGAAATCCTAGAAAGATGAATGAAGGCACTCCTTGATCCCCGCCGCACATTCCTCCGTCCGTCCGTCCGTCCGTCCCTTCCTTTCTCTTTCTGCATTGCACGTTACGTAACGGCCGGCGATTCGTCGAGACACGTGCAGGGGCGGGGGCCAATGGTAGCTCGCGGGGTCTTGGATTCACGTGAGTTCCCAGCAAGGCATCCTGTAACCGGAGCCCGGGGTCTCCATACCAAAGGGTTTGCGTCCACTTACATCATGCTGCTGCTTTCTTTAATATTTGACCATCGCAGTGTTCATTTGTTCAAAAATAAGGGAAGCAGCCGGTTGGTTGTTCTTCCTTATCTACAGATTACTTAATGTTAAGCAAGTTTAATAAAAGAATGAACTCCACCACCTTTGCAAAAGCTGCATTGAGACGTTTTTTTTAAATAAATTAAAAAAGAAAAGAAAAAAAAACGTTTTAAAAAGCATCATTCTTGTATTTTGGTCTACAGTTACAAACCAGTCCACAAAACACCAAAAAGATTAAAAAACAGAGAGCAGACTGGGCAACGCTGAGTTTTAGTCAGCATCCGGTCGGCGACACATGAGGACAGTGGGGTCTTTCAGCACTAGCTGTCTAACCACACAAAGAAAGAAGGAGAGCAGGGGAATTTGGAGCAGAATAACTGGGTTAATGTGCCACCTACAGGCCAACTGGCAGAGTGACTGCCTGGCCTGGTGTCGGTGCTGAATACTAAAGCTTCTGGCTGACTCACTGTTAAATCCTGACTCAATCATTCATTCTGTCGTCCCAAAGCTCTCTTCTTGGTCTCATTAAAGTGAAATACTAAGGTTGTAGTATTTGTCATAGGTATTTACAATTGAGGCCCAGGATTATGTTTCTAAGATAAAGAGATGCTCTGGTTTCCTCCCATTTCATGGAATCTTTGCCTCACCTAAGAACCCAGTGTCATTCATAGATTTATAAGTTCCAGAATATGTCATTTAATACTTTCCACATGTTACAGATTTAATGGTCACTGAAAAATATATTTACCGTCTTTCATAAGTTTTTAGTTGTAGATGAGCTGCTATTGATAGTAGTACAGTAAAAAATATTCACATCCTTAGGGTTAGGGTTAGGGTTAAATAAATAAATGTTCTTCCCAACCATAGCAAGGACTGAAGCTACAGTGCTTTCACTCTGGTTCTCCCAAAATAATAAATCTGTTATAAACACAAGAAACCCCAAACACAAAACAGCTGGAAGACCCAGCAGCTGGGTATTAAATGGTTTAAGTGGTTTCAGGGTGTGTTCTTCATGGTCTTTAATGGACACATCCATTTGTCTTACTTTACTTAACCAGCTGCTGCAAGAGGGAGGAAATGCCTGGAGCATTCTTCTAGGACCGGCCCTCATGTGGTGCATGTGTGTGTGTGTGTGTGTGTGTGTGTGTGTGTGTGTGTGTGTGTGTGGTGCCTGGTAGTAGTCATCAAAGGGAGTTACCACAGAGCTTTGCCAGGAACACATAATAGCACATCCTGTTGCACTTTCTCCTGCTGTGTGCCAGTGTGTGCCAGTGTGTGTGTATGTGTGTGTGTGTGCCAGCGTGTGTGTGTGGTGATTTGCCAGGTTATTGACATGACATCACTGATGTGTCAGAAAACTTAAACCTGCCATTTTTATAAGCCCACAACAGTGACGGTGTGTATTTATGTATTCTACCGACTAAATAGTAAGGAGACACCCTGGTCTAACAAGGAGGTGCAGATGTTTCTGAGCTGTGTGGTAGACTAGATGGAGCTGCAGGTGAGAGCAGAAACAGGCTCACCGGGAGGTCTCTCATGGGCGTTCAGAGGAACCAGCAATCACCTAAGAACACTCAAGGAACAAAAAGGGACAAACTACAAGTTTTTATCCAAAGGACAAGTGTTTCAATCAAATTGATGCCCTTCCCGCTGTGGTAAACCATATATTGTAGCATGATTTCTAGCTCTTCTGTTAAGATTACGATGATAAAAGAGTCAACATTGCACCAGGCTTCGGACCGCCTCCTTATGAAGACCCTGCCTACTGGGCTGGCTACGGTTCCCAGGGAGAGAACTTGCATTGAGGAACTGGAGGTTATTGATCAGCCTCGTTTGCTGACCCTTTTTGTTGGCCACATCCTCCACTTCCGCTCTCAGAAGAGACTTGGCCCCCCACCGGAACAGGAAGCTGCTTACACTGAGCTTGTAGAGCCACAGGAAGTGGAATGTATTTGTATTTGAGACGTTAACAGTGCGGTTATACCAAAATTCACACATTTAATTATCGCTTCCTCAAAGACGTGACCTTAGGATGTAAGAGAAGGACGCGTAATCTAAAGGTTGATGGTCATCAGTTGAAACAAACACTGGACCCCTTCAGACCCCTCAAGACCCCTTCAGACCCCTTAAGACCTCTTTAGACCCCTCCAGACCCCTTCAGACCCCTCAAGACCCCTCAAGACCCCTCTAGACCCCTTCAGACCCCTTCAGACCCCTTAATACCTCTTCAGACCTCTTCAGACCCCTCCAGACCCCTTCAGACCCCTCCAGACCCCTTCAGACCCCTCCAGACCCCTCCAGACCCCTCAAACCCCTCAAGACCCCTTCAGACCCCTTCAGACCCCTGCAGACCCCTCCACACCCCTCAAGACCCCTTCAGACCCCTGCAGACCCCTCCACACCCCTTCAGACCCCTCCACACCCCTTCAGACCCCTCCAGACCCCTTTAGACCCCCCAGACCCCTCCAGACCCCTCCAAACCCCCCGAGACCCCTCAAGACCCCTCAAGACCCCTCCAGACCCCTCCAGACCCCTTCAGACCCCTTTAGACTCCTCCAGACCCCTCCAGACCCCCGAGACCCCTCCAGACCCCTTCAGACCCCTCAAGACCCCTCCAGACCCCTTCAGACCCCTCCAGACCCCCCCCCAGACCCCTCCAGACCCCTCCAGACCCCTCAAGACCCCTCCAGACCCCCCCTCAGACCCCCCCAGACCCCTCCAGACCCCCCCCCCAGACCCCTTCAGACCCCCCCAGACCCCCCAGACCCCTCCAGACCCCCCCCAGAACCCTTCAGAACTCTTCAGGCTTGTTTGTTGTACAGCCTTGAGCTCTAAATGGAGCTGGTGCATTGTTGGACCATGACTGCAGCTGTAAACCAAGCCAACGTTATTCACAACAACCTCGAGTGACTTCATCTGTTAATAGATGGCGTGTGTGTGTGTGTGTGTGTGTGTGTGTGTGTGTGTGTGTGTGTGTGTGTGTGTGTGTGTGTGTGTGTTGTTGCAGATAACAGTGGAGATGAACAGCATCCTTCTGTTCTCCACTGATAGTTGGCCTTGATTCATTTATCAGTCGCGGGTCTCATGACAAACAAGGCACACACACACACACACACACACACACACACACACACACACACACACAAACTGTGACAACGTGGTTAAAATGGAGGAAAGGACAGCAAGCGGACTGAACTCGTGCACGTGAGTCTCCAGCACATCTGCTCATTCATGTCTCTGGACCAGGACGGAGCAGGAAGAGGCCTCTCCACCGCCACATTCTCTCTTCCTCTTTCTGCTCGACCACAGAGCAGCTAGAACACTGACGCTTCACGTTTAAACACACACACACACACAACTCTACACTCTTTGTCCCCGCAGAGACGAGCAGGTCGGGTCAGAGGTCACGGGTCGGAGGTCACGGGTGCAGCGGCAGGTCTCTCGTCTTGGCGTCGTCAGCGACTAGCTTCACCTCGCGTCCCTTCTGTGTAACTCTTCCGTGTGTGTTGTGCGTTGAAGAACACACACCGTCTCTGTTAAACCCCCGCAGATTCCTCCACGCCACACATCACGTGTTGGCTCTTTCTGCTCCTTCGCCACGTTATTCTGGGTCAAAGCCGGCAGGAAATTCAAATTTCCCAGTTCCGGGAACCTTTAGTTCCAGTTTGAGTGTGTGTGTGTGTGTGTGTGTGTTTGCCTGAATGTGGCCAAAGAACCAAGAATTGTGTTACAGTCTGTCATTATTGTAGCAATGTGGAATCATAACTATCATTATTATGAAATCATTTATATTGTTCTAAAGTTGTGTGTGTGTGTGTGTGTGTGTGTGTGTGTGTGTGTGTGTGTGTGTGTGTGTGTTCCTCTCTCCCTCTGAGTAAACGCTGCTGCTACAGGCTGCTGCTTCCAGCCAATGAGCCGAGCGAGCAGCCGGCAGGGAACCAATCAGGCGGCCGGACGGACGGGAGCCCTCACATGTGAGCAACATGTGGACGGTGGGGGAGAACAGGGCGTCAGCTGAGGCCCCACCACAGTCTGGAGCTGGCAGGGTCCCGGCGTTCCTGAAGTTCCCTGAAACTGAAACTGTGGATGTTCTAGGAACATAAGGAATGAGGCCGAGGAGGGGGGAGTGGGATATCAAGGTTGTTGTGGTGGAGCGGTGCTTCCAGAGGACTTTATATTTAGGACAGGAAAAAAGAGCGGAGGGAAACGGCAGCGAGGAGCCGTCTGTGCTGACAGAGCCAGGTTGGGATCCAACCTGAGCCACGGACGCCACGTCTGTGCTGACAGAGCCAGGTTGGGATCCAACCTGAGCCACGGACGCCACGTCTGTGCTGACAGAGCCAGGTTGGGATCCAACCTGAGCGACGGACGCCACGTCTGTGCTGAAAGAGCCAGGTTGGGATCCAACCTGAGCCACCGACGCCACGTCTGTGCTGACAGAGCCAGGTTGGGATCCAACCTGAGCCACCGACGCCACGTCTGTGCTGACAGAGCCAGGTTGGGATCCAACCTGAGCCACCGACGCCACGTCTGTGCTGACAGAGCCAGGTTGGGATCCAACCTGAGCCACCGACGCCACGTCTGTGCTGACAGAGCCAGGTTGGGATCCAACCTGAGCCACCGACGCCACGTCTGTGCTGAAAGAGCCAGGTTGGGATCCAACCTGAGCCACGGACGCCACGTCTGTGCTGACAGAGCCAGGTTGGGATCCAACCTGAGCCACCGACGCCACGTCTGTGCTGAAAGAGCCAGGTTGGGATCCAGGATCGTGGGTTTGACACATGTGGTCTGGAATGTCCTTGTAAATGTAGCTATTTATCCAAAGACCGTTGATACCACCAATGCCCCTCTACTACTACGGTCACTGTCACACACACACACACACACACACACACACACACACACACACACACACACACACACACTCGATGGCACCCACCCCAAGAACCTGCTGACCCCTGTCTGAAGCCTGAGGAATCAATTCCAACATCTGTATCTCCTCAAGATTCCATTATGTCCAAGAGGGCCTGAGTAGAGCCGAGCAGTCGGAGGGATGAGGAGTTGCCACCTCCCTCACATTCCAGAGCCGCCAGCGTGCACGCTCAAGAATAAATGTGCTACTATGTCACTGCGAGGGTGCGATCCGTGCGATCCGGCTGAGTGTGTCAGCTCGGAGAAACCTGGCACCGGTCCTGCTCACAGAGGAAGGCCGGGGGGGGGGGCAGAACCCGGAGCGGTCCGGCTTCTGTCTGGACTTGGGTGAGCGTTGCCCAGAGGTTAACGTACAGGTGATCCCTTCCACCAGTCTGGTCACCTCTTCACGGACATGCACGGAAAACCGTGAGCAGGGAAGGGAAGCACCAGCTTCCTGCTCAGACCACATCAGTCCGGACTCTGACACGTGGCAGAAGCCTTCGCAGGGAGGCAGAACCCGCCTAGCCCCGAATCAGGCAGATTCCGATTCACCGGAAGCTTCTTCTGTGGTGCTACAGGTGCACCACAGCGGGAAGAGGCGTATCCCAATCCAGCCCCTTCCATGAAAAGAACATTTTGATGGAATTATTTGTGTTTTTCTCAGGAATCCTGGCTGGATTAAGGTAGCATTGTGGGGACGCGTTAGCGTGCGTTCCCACCCTGTCAGCTAACGCTACTGGACACTTTCCCGTATTTACTTCTCGGTGGAATGTTTTCAGGTGAGGGGGAGTTTCAGGAATGTGGCCAGCGGAGAGCCTCCCTTCCGGATCCTCGAGTCCAGATGAGCAGCGCCGCCCCCCGGCTGATCCCCCCCAGCACACGGCAGCCTGTCACAACTGACGTGGCATCCACGCGGCACGTGCGGAGCACGGAAAAAACAGGAGGAGGAATTCCAGGGGGTGGGTCGTATGGAAGGTTCCTCCTCTGACTCAACATTTGGAACACATCGACACCAGAACGTACACATACAGAAAGTTGACACTTGCTTTTCCGTTTACAAGCGTGCCGCTGTGAACCCTCGACTGGGGTCCGTTACTGGGATCTGGAGCTCCTCCGGGGCTCCTGCCGACAGCACTGGGAAGAGTTCTCATTCTCCACCTCTCTCACACCCAGCAAGGCAGCACAGGTGTGTCGGTGCTGCCCGTCCCTCTGTCAGGGTCATGGGTGAGGGGATGACCCCCGAGCCGGGGCGGGGGGGGGGTCATCTGAGACGCTCCTCGTGGTTGTGGACCGGAGGAGGAGGCTTGAGTTCCCAGGGAAAACCCAGTAAGAACCTTCTTACCAGGAGATAGCTGGGGTGGTTCCATCTGGACCCCGGTTCTGGAGGGTGCGGATCCATTGGTTTGATCCAGGCGGGAGTTGGTCCAATGTTGTACCAGTGTTCAGGAGTCAAAACAAACATGTTTAAGCCATGTGGAATTTGCCAGCGCACCGGCAAATTCCACATTTTTGTGATTCATTTGCTCTGAGGAAGTGGCTCAACCCCCCCTGAGTCAGGCTGATTCAACAGCAGACGGATGCCCAGAGATCTTTTTTGGTGCGCCTGGAATGTCCCGTTTTCCTAAATAAACTTGATTCAGACGGCCGGGTGACTCAAATTCAGCTGCTCCGACATAATCGTCCCCGTTTCCTGTCTGAATTCACTGCACGCTGGCGCTGATGGTGTTGGTATTAAAGGAAGGTTCTGTTGGTTGATCACACACAAAATCGGTCTTAACTCAGATCCCATGGAAGAGGAAAGTACGGGTCCGGGAACGTTGCCAGATTCCGTAGAGCATCAACTTTGCTGTGGAATTGTAACCTCTGGGTTGAAACGCACGACAAGACATTCACAAAGGTGGATCAGGTGACACTCACAACCCAGGTGACCGGGTCATTTTTAGGATTTATTGGCATCAGTTCGCCACAAGAGGGCAGAAGAGATCTTGGATTCACGTTAGGGGGCCTCGGATTTGGAGAATCAGCATCCTGCTCCGTGCTGAGGCCCCACTATGGAGATCAGGGTGGAAAACACACACTCACACACACACAGAGGCTCAAGTCCGGGCTCTTGAGGTGTAAAGGGTGGCAGCGCCCCCCAGTGGCGACACGTATTAAAGCAACGAGACAGATCAAACCAGTTTAATTGATGTTTATTTTTGTGTTTATGAACAATCAAAATATAAATACATCTCTCACACACAGACACAGGTGCATTCACACACAGACGCTTCTGACCGAGATGTTAAAAAGTCATTAAGAAACTCTCAGATTGGCTTGCAGCCACCAAAGTGTTTGGGTGCTACAGGACCTGTGAAGCATCGCAGCGGCACCGGCGTGGGTCCAGGAGACGCTGTAGGCGTCTGCTCCGAGGCAGCGTGGCCTCCCGGGCCCTGATGCTGAAGCTCACACCTCCAGGTAGAAACACACTGACAGAAGCTCCCAGCTGACACGGACAGAAGGAAAACCATCACATCCCATAAACACATTAGTTGAGGCGCCTCACGAGAGGTCGGCGACCTGCAAACAACCTTGTAAAAAGCCGGACTGAAAACCCAAAAGACCCTAAAGGGAATCTGTCAGCAAACATGGCCGTCCTGGAAAAGGACTTGTTATAATAATCATCGGATGAGTCTCCAGCTACTGTCAGGTAAAAGCCTGGTGCACAGCAACCAGCTCCAGGCTCATCTGGACCCCCAGGATTCAGCGTCGCCTCCAATCTCCTCCTTCATTCAACCACCTGCTCCGGAGTCCACTGGCTCGGTAAAATCTGAGCTCCGGGTGCGACCAGAACAGAACGCAGCAGCCTGTGGGAGGCACACCGGCCACAGAGCTCCCTCCCTCCACACAAACTCCAGGGAGAGGAAGAGGAAAAAGAGGGAAAGACGAGTGTGTGACATCAGTCCAGAGGCCAGGCGGAGACCCCCGGAGGAAAAAACCCTGCATCCATTCATCCCCATCCCTCCATCATTAATCAACCCTCAGAAATGGCTTCAATAATCCCCCTCACCCAGAAATCCACTCGTTATTATTCAGGAGCAGCTGTAAACCCAATGCTATACTGGCGTGACCATGTGAGCGCCTCCCGATCCGCCCCAAAAGCCCCCTGGAGGCCTCCAGCCCGCTCCTTGTCGTGGGGAGTGCTTGGCTCTGGACTGTAAACGGTCTCCAGGAGCAGGAGCTTGGAAACAAAAAGTCTGTATTCGATTGAGATTCATTCCTTTTGGCAACATATATTCATCAAAAAGGGTCCAGAAGTTCCTCCCCAGTGTTTGTAGACAACAGAGAAGCAGAGGAAGCAAGACCCTGATTAAAACCTGTCTGTCTCCCAGTGGGGCAGCAGACGGCCCTCCTCTGTGCGCCCGCGCTGTGGCCGCTCTTCCAGCATGGGACGCCCGGCCTCCTGGTGCCGGGCTCTGTTAGGAAGCCTTGCCCAGCTCGATCTTCTTCTGGATGACTCTGGCCGAGTGGTAGATGAGCGAGTCGATCAGGCCGGCCACTGCGCGACAACACCACGTTAGCGCCGCTGCGTGCAGTTTCACGGGGCCGCGGGCGACACTCACCTGTGAAAACACCTCCGATGATGGCACAGACCCCCGTTAAGAAGTGCGTGAATGACCTGGGCAAAGACAGACACAGGAATTCAGGCCTATTCTACGTAAAAGTCACTAATTTAGCCGTTCGGCTCTGCGATGTCGGGATTCTCTGTCTTTGTCTCTCACCTGTGTTTCTCTGTGAATTTAACCATCATAGGCGACAACTCATACAAGACAAACACCCCCGGCAGCCCCTGGTCCCCTATCAGACCGTTGGCCACTTTCTCGTGCCTGGTCACTGAAAACTGGTTTGTTTTTAACACCTGCAACAGAGACGATAAAGTTGTAGGCAGATTTGAGTTAAGCGGTCGGATCGGGGTGGATGAAGGGCATTTAGGCTCACCTCTCCGTCCGTCTTCACATAGATGGTGGGGACGATTTTCACGAAATACTGGTACATCATCGATGCTGTGGGAGACACATTCGTTAGCGTGCAGTTCCGACGCCGTCCGCTGGGGGCAGCGCTCCCGGGCGCCTGCAGTCCGTCTCCCCTCTTTCCTCCAGCTTCCTCTATTTCCGGTAACCGGCCATGAATGTTTGCTAGTCGCACGTAGATTTAAACGCAGCCGCACTAAAATACACGACCAGTGTTTCCACCGAGAGGATTTACCCGACATTTACCCGATCCCTGACACGGTAAGATCGCGAAGGCCTCGGTTTATGCTAATGTCTCCGACGAAAGCCTGCGGTTATCCGTCAAGGTCTCAAGTTTTGCTCTTTGCTTACGGAGGTCGCTTATTTAAATGCTTAAACTATCGACGCGTAATACACAGCGAAGGTTAAATGGTGGCCAGAGGTGGCGACAGAGGCGCTTCGTAGCTTTAGGCTAACTTAGCTTTGGACGTAATTAAGGCTCACGTGCGTACGGTCAGTGGTTAATGACGTCAGAAGTTGGTCAGGCGAATATAAAACCTGGTTAGTCCGTGACTGGGAGATAAACAGGGCAATGGAAAACCAGTCCGTGGATGCTCAGTACAAGTGTACACGTTAGGTGCACGGTCGCTAATAAAGCCACTTTTTAACCACAAATATCACGAGTATGGAGAAGATCCTAAAAACACTGGAGCTACCCCAGTACCTTTGTGGTAGAAGTGTAAAGAAAGAGGCTCATAAAACAAAGCAACCAGCACTTGAATGTGGAAAAGTGAAGAGATATCGACGGTCAACGCGTCCATCTTGTGTTAATCTTGAGGATTGCCATGGCAACGCGACACTGTATCAGCTATCAGACGTCCTTCCTGTGCTTTGATGCTTTGATCCCCAGATGCCTGTCGCTGTGGGTCCCTACGGACAGACCCAGCCCAGCTGTTTTGACCGGGTCAAGATGGGCTTCATGATGGGGTTTGCAGTGGGGATGGCTGCAGGAGCCATGTTCGGCACCTTCTCCTGTCTGAGGTACGGACCCGTCCAGCTGTCGCGTCCCAACACCATCCTAGTGGAATCGGATCATTTGATCCAACGCTGAAACCTTCTGCTTGCAGGATCGGCATGCGAGGCAGAGAACTGATGGGGGGAGTCGGGAAAACCATGATGCAGAGCGGGGGCACGTTCGGTACTTTCATGGCCATCGGCATGGGCATCCGCTGCTGAGAAACGAGCTCCCCTCATGGAGCTGCAGACACACGGGACTCTGGCCAGCGCTACAGCTAATGTGCTGTCGCACCATCTCCCAACAGGCTAGCTTTGGCAATAAAGTCACATTACCCCAGCATTTGCTTTCTGGTTTGTATGCTAGAAATAAGGAATGCACTGCTCATACCACCTGCACCAAATTGGGATAATAATGTGTGTGTGTGGGGGTGTGTGTGTGTGTGGGTGGCGCCACAGCCGACAGGACCCAGGCTGACCTTGTGGTGCTGTGATGTTGGTGTCATCCAGCGGGTTGATGAGTCCTGGGTAATCTTGGCCAAAGGACAGGTGTCTTATCAGATGGGTCATGTTGATCTGCAGAAGGAACAAGGGCAGCCGTCAGCTCCTCCGCTCACCTTCAATCACCACCGTCCATTTTTCCAGCGTAAAGAGGCGTCACTCACGTTGTCCAAGCCAAAGCTCTGCAGGTCGTGAACTGCAACCAAAACATGCCGCGTTAGCTTTGGACATCAGACGGTTTCTGCAGTTCTACTGTAAAACCTGCTACTTCCTCCCCGGTAACGACACAAACATGACGGGGACGTCGTTCACACCTCTGGGTCATCAGCCTGTTCAGTCCGGAAGCAACGGTGAGATCAGGACAGGCATCAGCTGGGGGGGGGCACAGACCCCTCATCTAACCTGGCTGTCTGGGTCCTTGAGCCTTTTCTCAGAGGCAGCTGGGGGAACTGCAGCTCCTCCAGCCAGTAGGGGGCAGTGTCGCCGAGCAAAGGGAGCAGCTCCCACCAGATGTGGAGGGGGCACAGAAGGGAGCAGCTCCCACCAGATGTGGAGGGGGCACAGGAGGGGAGCAGCTCCCACCAGATGTGGAGGGGGCACAGAAGGAGAGCAGCTCCCACCAGATGTGGAGGGGGCACAGAAGGGAGCAGCTCCCACCAGATGTGGAGGGGCACAGGAGGGGGCAGCTCCCACCAGATGTGGAGGGGGCACAGGAGGGGGCACAGGAGGGGAGCAGCTCCCACCAGATGTGGAGGGGGCACAGAAGGGAGCAGCTCCCACCAGATGTGGAGGGGCACAGGAGGGGGCAGCTCCCACCAGATGTGGAGGGGTCACAGAAGGAAGCAGCTCCCACCAGATGTGGAGGGGGCACAGGAGGGGAGCAGCTCCCACCAGATGTAGAGGGGGCACAGGAGGGGAGCAGCTCCCACCAGATGTGGAGGGGGCACAGGAGGGGAGCAGCTCCCACCAGATGTGGAGGGGGCACAGAAAGGGGGCAGCTCCCACCAGATGTGGAGGGGGCACAGGAGGGGAGCAGCTCCCACCAGATGTGGAGGGGGCACAGAAGGGGAGCAGCTCCCACCAGATGTGGAGGGGGCACAGGAGGGGAGCAGCTCCCACCAGATGTGGAGGGGGCACAGAAGGGAGCAGCTCCCACCAGATGTGGAGGGGCACAGGAGGGGGCAGCTCCCACCAGATGTGGAGGGGTCACAGAAGGAAGCAGCTCCCACCAGATGTGGAGGGGGCACAGGAGGGGAGCAGCTCCCACCAGATGTAGAGGGGGCACAGGAGGGGAGCAGCTCCCACCAGATGTGGAGGGGGCACAGGAGGGGAGCAGCTCCCACCAGATGTGGAGGGGCACAGGAGGGGGCAGCTCCCACCAGATGTGGAGGGGGCACAGGAGGGGAGCAGCTCCCACCAGATGTGGAGGGGTCACAGGAGGGGAGCAGCTCCCACCAGATGTGGAGGGGCACAGGAGGGGGCAGCTCCCACCAGATGTGGAGGGGGCACAGGAGGGGAGCAGCTCCCACCAGATGTGGAGGGGGCACAGAAGGGGAGCAGCTCCCACCAGATGTGGAGGGGGCACAGGAGGGGAGCAGCTCCCACCAGATGTGGAGGGGGCACAGAAGGGGAGCAGCTCCCACCAGATGTGGAGGGGGCACAGAAAGGGAGCAGCTCCCACCAGATGTGGAGGGGTCACAGAAGGGAGCAGCTCCCACCAGATGTGGAGGGGGCACAGAAAGGGAGCAGCTCCCACCAGATGTGGAGGGGGCACAGAAAGGGAGCAGCTCCCACCAGATGTGGAGGGGGCACAGAAAGGGAGCAGCTCCCACCAGATGTGGAGGGGTCACAGGAGGGGAGCAGCTCCCACCAGATGTGGAGGGGGCACAGGAGGGGAGCAGCTCCCACCAGATGTGGAGGGGGCACAGAAGGGAGCAGCTCCCACCAGATGTGGAGGGGTCACAGGAGGGGAGCAGCTCCCACCAGATGTGGAGGGGGCACAGAAAGGGAGCAGCTCCCACCAGATGTGGAGGGGGCACAGGAGGGGAGCAGCTCCCACCAGATGTGGAGGGGGCACAGAAAGGGAGCAGCTCCCACCAGATGTGGAGGGGCACAGGAGGGGGCAGCTCCCACCAGATGTGGAGGGGGCACAGAAAGGGAGCAGCTCCCACCAGATGTGGAGGGGGCACAGAAAGGGAGCAGCTCCCACCAGATGTGGAGGGGCACAGAAAGGGAGCAGCTCCCACCAGATGTGGAGGGGTCAGAGCTTCACTCTGAGCAGAGTCTGCAGACCTGCTGCTGCTGCAACGTCCTCCTCCAGCATGTCAGTGAGAGGGAGGTACATCTAGATGATGAAGGGACAGCAACCAGGCCCCCCAGGAACCGGATGAACCTCTGCGGTCACGTCAGGCAGAGGATCCCCCAGACGAGATCCAGAGCTGGGATTTGGATCAGTAGCAGTTTATACTTGGCTAAAGTCCACTTGATCCAGCTCCATGAAGCCGTGGCTCCAACTTTTAACCCCCTTGTTCTCTTAGAGAACAAGAACCTTCCTGAAGTTGTGCCTAAACCAGGCAAACATACCATAATCTACTACTAGTTTATTATGAGCCTCAGGTTTTAATATCCAGCACAGGTAAACCATGCAGACTAACCCTGTTAATGAAAGGTGTAAATATAAGCTTGGCATAGTCCTAATCTGCCAGCTGAGCCAGAAAACCTTAAACAACTCGATTTGTTGGACGTCGACCCCTAAAACCCTCAATCACAAAGGACTGTGCGCTGACACCTAACAGATGTGTGAGGTCAGAGGTCAGGAGGCCTGTACAGATGAGGGTGAAGCATCAGCGCTGGTGTGTAACGTCATGCAGGGCCACAGTCACTGCTGTCAGCCACAGGTACGCTAGCAGGTAAAGCTGCAAATAAAGGTGCACTTACTTTCCACAGCGTGCACTGCAGAAAGAAGAGAGGCGAGCCACGGGGGTGATGCATGTGGTAGACAAGGAGAGACTGCACGTCAGCAACAGGCCCGCGCTGCGCTACGCTACGCTACGCTACGCTACGCTCCGCTCCGTCAGCCGGGGCTCGCGCCTTCAAACCGTCACCTGACTGCTCAGAAGGTGCTGGTCACCCCGGAGCCCTGAACCCTCCACAGTGACGCTCGTCTCTGGTTTCTGCTGCTGGTGTGTGACATCAGCATAGAACACACCAGAGCAGAGGAGCAAAGCCACCGCTGCAGCGCCTGGCTGCAGTCCGCACCTTTCCCCTGTTGGACCCAAGGCTAATGTGGTCCTGGGTTCAGGAAACCTCAGTAAACCTCAGGTGCTGTTAGCCAGGATTGGCTGGACTGAACTGAGCCAGCTGCTGCCGCCGCGGTTCCTTTGCTCCTCCGGGTCCACACCAAGACGAGACACAGGCGGGGAATCCATGCAACACAAAGGGAAGGCGGAGGAGGTCGAGCTCGTCCGGTGGTGTTGATGTTTGTAGGGGCAGAGAAGCGGGTAATGAACAATACCAGACAATACAGGACAAAACGGGGAATATTTGGAGGATTTCGGACACGTCCCGCTTATTTTCTGTAGCATTTTGGCTTCTAAAAACACTCTCAACATAAAAAAATTAAAGTAATCTTTTAAAAATATGATATATGCACACATTTGACCTGTTAATAGGGCAAAGAGGTGAATAAAGTTGGTGTTTTCAGGCGTTTTCCATGGCGATGCAGCTAAATCCCTTCTGGGGATCCCATAAAGAGAGATGTGTTTCAACGAGGCAGGAAAAGTGGCTCTTACCGTGCACGTGAGACTGCTGGAAACTTTTCCCTGGAGCAAAGTGAAAATTTCCTGCCACCTAAGGAAGAGAAGGCAGATCCAGAAGATCAAACAACAGGAAACAGCTCAACGGATGATTTGGGGGGGTTTTCAGGACTCCAGACAAGACAAAGCGGCTGCCTCCACCTTGTTGACCTCCAGGACGCCGTAGACCTGGCAGCCTTCGTTCTTCTGCTCCTGCATCTTCTGGGTGAAGCCCTCCCTCTTACACTGCTCAATAGTGTCGGCGTTTTTGAAGGCCCAGCCTCGCCGCCGGTACGCCTCGCGCACGTCGTCGCAGGAGTTGCAGCACCTGCAGAGGAACAAACGGGTTATATCAGGGTTCCTTTCTAGTCCTGATGACGACTCACGAGTGGATTTAATCGTCCCAGCTGTGACACATGTCGGCCTTCGGCCTGGTTTAGACACGGAACCTTCTCCTTATTTGATCACCAGCTAAGTGCTGCCTGCTCATGCTGAGGTCTGCGTCTCTCATCACTACAGTGGGACCTCTACTTACGAATTTAATTCGTACCAGAAGTTGTTTCCTAACCTGAAAATTACGTAAGTAGAGATGCGTTTCCATGTAAATGCCCTAATCCGTTCCAAGCCCCCAAAAATTCGGACATAATTTTTTTTATAAATCATTAAAATGCATCAAAACATGTAACAAATACATGTTACAATTAGATTAGCGCACAATTAATGTAGGAATTCAGTGCAAGGCTTCTCCAGGAACAAAATGAACTTTATTACAGGCTAATCTTACATTAGCCATCATTAGCAACGAACGTTAACACTTGTGGTAACACCGCCATCTAATGGACAAACATACAAACACCCACAATAAATAAAAGTGAAACGAAGGCAACGCTGGGATACACACAAACTTGTACAGATTGACGTCCCTCCTAGCCAATGGGATGAAAGGAAGATGCTAGGCGATAGCCAATGGCAGAGCAGCTACTAGCATGTTTGCGTTCGCTAAACTCCGCGAGCTGCGAGTAGCAGCGGTAGCGTATTTTTGACCTTCGTATCCTGAAATTTCCTTCGTAACAAGAGGAAATATTTTCCCGTTGAGACGCTTCGTAACCTGAAAAATTCGCATGTAGAGACATTTGTAAGTAGAGGTCCCAGTGTAGGTGCACCGGACCAGCTGGTGCCGGTCCTGCTGGTCAGGTCCATTCTCTCCTGACTTTTAGGGCAGACTTCTGACCTCTTAGAGGTTTCCATTATCTGGGGCCTACACACAAGATATGAGATGGGATGGCACAGTTGGTTCAGGTACCACGGCGACTTCTGTTCCAGTGGACCGGCTGACCGCCTGATTTCTTCTGACTGTACTTCTGATTCCTTTGAGCTGCAGTAAATACGAGGCGAACGTCTGGTTGACTCTGGTCAACACCTGCTACAATAGGAGCCGTGCAACCAGAGGTTTTCTGCTCAGCTTTTTTAACCCTAAACCCCAAAGTTGGCACCTTTGTGGGGGGGGGGGGTTCCATTCCACTTGTTTTTAAATACTAGAATCTACGTCTCAAATCAATCAAACCAAAGCAAAAACTGCTGCCAAACAAGAGGAAGGAGGACAGAGGGACACGTTTCAAGCATCTCATGAGAAATCCTGAATGAAAATGAGAAGAAAAAACAGTAGAAAACGATGCTGACTTGTTGTTTGTGTTGCTATTAACCTCTTTAACGCCATTTCAGAGACTCGGTAACAGAATCAGAAAGAATCGGCACCTGCCGGCGCCCATGGCGCCGGGCCAGGGGAGCGCTGCTGTCTTACTTGAGGTCGTCCGTCTCTGCCCCGTAGCAGCTCTCACATCTCTCTGGGTCCAGCGTACTGGGATCAAATACGGGGACATCGTCCTCTCCACCCAGTTCTGCACCAGAAACACACATCAACCACAATTATGGGATGGCTAACCCAATAACCCAGCTCAGGACTTAACGTCCCATCAGCCTTGGTCCCCATGGCCACTAGTCTAAAGTTCTCTGCTCCTACTGTGGATCCATCTAATCTGAGGAATATCCACGCCTTCATCTTCTCCAGTTTAGACGATGGCGACTCTCATGACTTTTAAAGCGTCGGTGGCCGGCGGTGGCGAAACGCCACCATGTTCCTCGATCTTCTCAGAATTCTACCATCTGTGCCCGTTTTTTAGCAGCCGATCTTTCTTGAATATTTCCTGAGGTTTGGTTACCTGAAGCGTTCACAGCTAACAAGCTCTGGCCTTCAAAATAAAAGCATCGGAGCTGTGTGGCATCGCGCCTGAAGCAGATGTTCTTTAGGAGGTCGGTTTTACGCTACGCTCGGGATATTCACCGTGTTTCTCTGCTTCGGTGCTCACAGGTTGGAGGTTTTTATCCAGCCGCTGCTTGAAAAGGTTGTGCTCGACATCCAGCTGCTGCTCACCGGCCACGTCCATGGCGTCGATGCTCAGATCTGAAACGGCAGCGGAAAGAGTCACGACAGACGTTGCCGAGCGCGGGTGCTGGCTCTCAGCAACGGCGGCGCTACGCACAGACACACGGCATGTGTGGGAAGACAATGTTGATGTTGATCTTCAGTTTGTCTCCCCGGGACGTGTCGACGTACAGCTCAGGATGAACCTGCGAGCAGCAGACGCACATATTTAGTAGACATTATTAACGCCACAGTTAGGGCACTAAAAAATGTTCACAACTTCAAGAATCTGTCGATATCAGGCCTCATGGCCCTGAAGAAATGTGGGCCTAGGCAGGAGCTCACCTCCTTGGTGAGATAATACTGCAGCTCAGAAACAAACAGGATCAGCATGAGGACGCCGCTGATGATGGTCACTGCAGACACACACCACAAACAGTCACAAAAATCATCTTCTGGGAGAAAATACAGGACTTTTCCAGGATTGTTGTTCAATGGGCACGCTGGGAAAGCACCGAACATCTATGACACGCGTGCAACCAACACGATTTATATTATATTACATAAAAATCGCAGACAGCGACGGTTTCACATGAATGGATTTCATCTCTTCCACAACTAAACCACTTGCAAATATTCAAGATTTGATCCAATGGGAGGTTGGCTGTGGGCTCACGCCTTTATGCTACATCATGAATAGTCAATAATATGCATTTCTCCTCATTTTAAAGGGAAATGATCGTCACTGTCTTTGGAGTTTGTTCTCAACTTCATTCCTGTATCAGAAAATCACCAGCAAATATTTCCCTGATGGACCTTTCCAACCCCCCAAGTCAAAATAGCTGTAGCATTAACCCTTTAATTAACCCATTAATTATCGGGTTGGCATGTTTTTAGATTAGTTTCTGGAACAGAAATGCCTCCAAACCACTGCTTGTGCTGCACTAACAGGTTTAGCAACAGGTAACCCTGCTTTTGAAAATCAAATGGATCATTTTGGTGATGGTTCAGAGTTGTGTTTTACACCACAAGCCTGTAATTTGACCCATTTTGGCAGTTTGGAGACAGCATTGCCTCGGTTAGCCTGGTGGCTAGCCTGAGCGGCTAACGGGCTGTGGAATGAATAGCTGCGGCTCGCCGCCACATTTAAGTCTCTCACCGGTCGCACCGCCCCATGTCTTCACCCTAAAATCCTCCAGAGTTTTGGGATAAGCGTCAAACTGTTTCAGTTTGCTAAAAGTATCCATGTCGTGAGGCAGAAGCGAAATACACCGATACAAACCAAACCGAACTCCGGATTCCGGCACGACTGACACGCACCGATCGCTCACATTCACTTCCGGGTCACGCTCAGCCAATCAGCACCGGCCGCGTAATTTATCGTATTTTCCTTTTTATTTACTTTACGTTCCTTTTTATTCATGTTATATGGCTTCGAGCGGAGTAGGAGACCTGTTTTGAATTGATTGATCAATTATTTTCGCCCTTCTTCATTTATTTAAACTTTGTTCTGCCTCGGTGGTCGAGCACTCATGTCTGCATGTGTTGTTTTCACAAGAATCACATCTAAATCCTAATTTTTCTCTAATTTTGCCACGATGAGAGCATATTTACATTATATTCTTAGCATATACCCAAACCATGAGGAGGAAACGGGGTATAGTTCTGGAACAACATAGTAGAATCACGATATTAGTACGAAAATAGATTTAAATTTGGACTAAAATGATATAGTGACGCAAGAAAATGGGCATTCAATTTATTATTGCCTCAGAAATGATTTCAGCTTATTTAACCTGGCGAGCTGGGGCACAGAAAACAATCTGCTGCTCAACACAGTGAACACAGAGAATTGTGTTTGCTTTTTTCTATACGTTTCTGATTTCTGTTACAGTTAGTTTAGAAGCTAGCGATAGCATAATTTTTAGTAAGAGTAAAAACGATAAGTAGTCAGTTATACTTGCTAGTCTCCTAGCAAGTGTAGTAACGATAAGTAGTCAGTTGACCCTCCCTTGACATGATTGTTCTTTAATTAAATTCAATCTGCTCCGTCATTGCTCCGTCCACACCTGCATCATGGAGTCCATCCTGACCTCCAGCACCATCTGGTACGCTGGTGATTGAGTCCATCCTCACCTCCATCAGGTACGCTGGTGATGGAGTCCATCCTGACCTCCAGCACCATCTGGTACGCTGGTGATGGAGTCCATCCTCACCTCCAGCACCATCTGGTACGCTGGTGATGGAGTCCATCCTCACCTCCAGCACCATCTGGTACGCTGGTGATGGAGTCCATCCTCACCTCCATCAGGTACGCTGGTGATTGAGTCCATCCTCACCTCCATCTGGTACGCTGGTGATTGAGTCCATCCTCACCTCCATCAGGTACGCTGGTGATGGAGTCCATCCTCACCTCCATCTGGTACGCTGGTGATGGAGTCCATCCTCACCTCCATCAGGTACGCTGGTGATGGAGTCCATCCTCACCTCCATCAGGTACGCTGGTGATGGAGTCCATCCTCACCTCCAGCACCATCAGGTACGCTGGTGATTGAGTCCATCCTCACCTCCATCAGGTACGCTGGTGATTGAGTCCATCCTCACCTCCATCAGGTACGCTGGTGATGGAGTCCATCCTCACCTCCATCAGGTACGCTGGTGATTGAGTCCATCCTCACCTCCATCTGGTACGCTGGTGATGGAGTCCATCCTCACCTCCAGCACCATCAGGTACGCTGGTGATGGAGTCCATCCTCACCTCCAGCACCATCAGGTACGCTGGTGATGGAGTCCATCCTCACCTCCATCAGGTACGCTGGTGATGGAGTCCATCCTCACCTCCAGCACCATCAGGTACGCTGGTGATGGAGTCCATCCTCACCTCCATCAGGTACGCTGGTGATGGAGTCCATCCTCACCTCCATCTGGTACGCTGGTGATGGAGTCCATCCTCACCTGCCCCCGCCCCTCCCTGAGTAAGAGACTCTATGGGCCGCTGCAGTATAGCAGCCCTCTCCTCCACCGCACCACCATCACCCTACACAAGACACTTTCCCTTCCTTAAATATGCTTAGTGCTTATTGTATTGTAAATATGCTTATTTTTTCCTTATCTTTATTCTTATTTTACTGTATTACTGTCATTTTGTCAGCGCTGCACACAACAAACACCGAGTCAAATTCCTTGTATGTGTAAAAACATACTTGGCAATAAAGTTCTTCCTTATCCTGATTTAGGATCATTTTATTCGAATTATTCAGATTTCCAATTCAGGCAAAACTTGCAATTTTACAGCTCTGCATTAATAAAAACATGCTGGTTACCATAGAGATGGTTTTTTGTAGACTTTTTCTCCCCTCCAACCACTTATTGTAGACATTTTCTTTATATTTTTAAAACATTGAAGTCAGACCACTGTATTTAGAGACCAAAAGAATCAGAAAAATCCAGACATGTTTACAACAATATTGGACGTAAGACTGTTAGTTTAGTGGAACACGTGATCTATCTTTAACAGTGACAGGCTTGGCTTGATGTGACCTCAACTCGATGAGCAAAGCAACAGAAGAGGAAAAGCTTCCTTGCTTGTGCAGAGTAAAGAAGAATGGAGACTCCAGGACACAGGTGTATCTCACCGGGCTGTCAGACGCTCCACGTCCTCCTGCCTGACCACAGGTGTATCTCACCGGGCTGTCAGACGCTCCACGTCCTCCTGCCTGACCACAGGTGTATCTCACCGGGCTGTCAGACGCTCCACGTCCTCCTGCCTGACCACAGGTGTATCTCACCGGGCTGTCAGACGCTCCACGTCCTCCTGCCTGACCACAGGTGTATCTCACCGGGCTGTCAGACGCTCCACGTCCTCCTGCCTGACCACAGGCGTATCTCACTGGGCTGTCAGACGCTCCACGTCCTCATGCCTGACCACAGGCGTATCTCACTGGGCTGTCAGACGCTCCACGTCCTCATGCCTGACCACAGGCGTATCTCACTGGGCTGTCAGACGCTCCACGTCCTCCTGCCTGACCACAGGCGTATCTCACTGGGCTGTCAGACGCTCCACGTCCTCATGCCTGACCACAGGCGTATCTCACCGGGCTGTCAGACGCTCCACGTCCTCCTGCCTGACCGCAGACGTATCTCACTGGGCTGTCAGACGCTCCACGTCCTCCTGCCTGACCGCAGGTGTATCTCACTGGGCTGTCAGACGCTCCACGTCCTCCTGCCTGTCCGCAGGCGTATCTCTCTGGGCTGTCAGACGCTCCACGTCCTCATGCCTGACCGCAGGCGTATCTCTCTGGGCTGTCAGACGCTCCACGTCCTCATGCCTGACCACAGGCGTATCTCTCTGGGCTGTCAGACGCTCCACGTCCTCCTGCCTGACCACAGGCGTATCTCACTGGGCTGTCAGACGCTCCACGTCCTCCTGCCTGACCACAGGCGTATCTCACTGGGCTGTCAGACGCTCCACGTCCTCCTGCCTGACCGCAGGCGTATCTCACTGGGCTGTCAGACGCTCCACGTCCTCCTGCCTGACCGCAGGCGTATCTCACTGGGCTGTCAGACGCTCCACGTCCTCATGCCTGACCACAGGCGTATCTCACTGGGCTGTCAGACGCTCCACGTCCTCCTGCCTGACCACAGGCGTATCTCACTGGGCTGTCAGACGCTCCACGTCCTCCTGCCTGACCACAGGCGTATCTCACTGGGCTGTCAGACGCTCCACGTCCTCCTGCCTGACCACAGGCGTATCTCACTGGGCTGTCAGACGCTCCACGTCCTCCTGCCTGACCGCAGGCGTATCTCACTGGGCTGTCAGACGCTCCACGTCCTCCTGCCTGACCACAGGCGTATCTCTCTGGGCTGTCAGACGCTCCACGTCCTCATGCCTGACCACAGGTGTATCTCACTGGGCTGTCAGACGCTCCACGTCCTCCTGCCTGACCACAGGTGTATCTCTCTGGGCTGTCAGACGCTTCACGTCCTCCTGCCTGACCACCGCAGACTGAATTAGCTGCAAACTGCTTTCTCTGAACGATCGGCGAAACTTGGCCCGTCGATTCTGAAACCAGATCTGCCAGAGCAGAAACCCAGAGTTTATGTGTGATTAGGAAGGGTTCCGGCTCTATGCTCAGATGGGTTATGTGGGACCCAGGAGTGTGTGTGTGTGTGTGTGTGTGTGTGTGTGTGTGTGTGTGTGTTACCTGTATCCTGTCCTCTTCCAGGTCCAGCTTTTTTGCCAGGTGTTCCCTCAGCCTGATCCCAGGATAACTGTTTACTTGGAATACTGACTCCAGCAGATTCACCTGAAGAAGAAGAAGAGGAGGAGGAGGGGGGAGGGTTGGGAGGAGGAGTAGCAGGAGAAGCAGGAGGGGAGGATGAAGAGGAGGAGGGGGAGGAGGAGGGGGACGACGAAGAGGAGGAGGAGAGGCAGGGGGAGGAGGAGGGGGAGGAGGAGGGGGACGACGAAGAGGAGGAGGAGAGGCAGGGGGAGGAGGAGGAGGAGGAGGAGAGGCAGGGGGAGGAGGAGGGGGAGGAGGGGGAGAGGCAGGGGGAGGAGGAGGGGGAGGAGGAGGACGAGAGGCAGGGGGAGGGGAGGAGGAGGAGGAGGAGGGGGAGAGGCAGGGGGAGGAGGAGGAGGAGGGGGAGGGTTGGCTGTGAGGTCTGGCTGATTGATGGGTCCCCGTAGGTTAACCTGCTTGATGGACTGGTCACCTGGCACCTGGTGAAGGCGGTCCGTGGTCTCCGTCCCAGGCACCATGGTAAACGTGGCGCCGGTTCCCTCTGTGGAGAGCACGAGCTGTTGCCGCTCTGCTTCTCTGCGGCCATCGCTGCATTCAGAGGAAATACGCAGCAATTTCACAAATTCTGACACCCTAAAATCTGCCCTGTCCACCCTCGACCTGGGCCGCAGCGTCCCCCAAACTGAAACATGGAATATGGAAACATTTCCCATTTTCCAGTGACTCCCCCCCCCTCTATAAAGGACTATAAAATAACTGTAGAAACAAGACAACATAACAACAGAAACAAATCGCCTCGATAAAAGTACCTTTCGTCTGGCCCGTCCAAGGTCGGTGGAACTGGCTGTGGTCTCCGGGTCCCTCCAGGGGCCCGCGGACAGGGCTGGATCCCATCCTAGCCTCAACACACCAGTCCAGAGGTGGGATTCTGCTGCCAGCTAACGCTACGCAGAGCTGCTGTAAAGCTAAATTGATAGTTTGCCCTGATGAGAAGCCACTGGGGTGCAGCCTCCTGGCTGCTGGTTTAAATGGGAGCAGAGGATTTAGTCTGCCAGCCAATTAGAATTAGGAGGCGTCTCTTCCATGGGAATGAGATCCCCTGAGGCTTCATGAGGGACGCATCTGCATTGAGTTCAGAAAAGAAAAGAAAAACAAGGTTTTTCTTTGTTTGTTTCCCAGTCTTGACGTTTTGTCCCGACTGGCTGAGCTTCAGGTGAAGCATCGTGAAACCAGCAGGAAGATCCTCTTAGAACTTCCACAAAAGTGGCGCAACCACAAAACATAACGGCCCATTTTCTCCGTGGCCGACGGAGAATCTGACCCAAACAGATTCTCTGATTTCCAAATCCCACGACTAATAATACAGTATTATTAATACTACGATGGGAACCATTAACGGCATTAGCCTAATGATTATGCTAATGCCCTAATCTGTGTGTTGTGATGCTGATGAATCTGAATGCAGGCTGGGGAGGAAAAGGCCTTTCAGAACCGGATTAAGTCCTAATGAAGCAGTTTTAAACCCACAGCACCCTTATTTATTTAACACACACACACACACACACTCACACCTTAGTCCATGTCCATGGAGGTCCCCTCTTCTTAACCGCTTCACCCCTCTCGGGGTCACGGGGCCGGTCCCCCCTTGGATGGGTCCACCAGTTCATGGCAGGGCCCTAAATATGCATGTTTGGGCTTTGGTACCTTGCTCAAGGGTACCTTGGCGGTGCCGTGACACCTTCGGTGTTATTGTCTGCCCTGGGGCTGGAACCAGGAACCCTGCGCTTCCCAGCCTAGTTACCAAAATGAGGCATCCCAAGGCCTCATAGAGGCTCCATGAAATCAAAAATAATACAATTTGCGTAACCCAAACCCAGCTGTCTTCACAGGTTTATCGAAAAGTGTCTCAAATAAGGTGGGACAAGAGGTGGTCGTCTGGAAGGTCTCATGGTTAATCCTGATTTCTTTCTGTGGGTGCTTTCTGAAAGAAGCAGCTTGTCACACGGTTGGTTTTCAATAATTTATTTTGTATAGTACAACACACTCGAGAGTGGAAGGGGAGGATGGATCGATACACGTGGACGTACGAATCTCCGAGGAAGAGCCATGTCCTGGTACTGGCGTGGTTGAGCTGCTGCCAGAAGGTGAGTGCTCTGCCAGAAAATGGCCCCGCCTTGATCCCGACACCCCCGTAACTAAAAGCTCTCCGTGCGTGTAAAGCAGAAAGATGCGTCGGTTGGTAAAAGTTTGTATTGTGATTTGACAGCAGTGTGGGGTCGCTGGGTCAGACCCTCTCTGGCCGGCCTTTAACTCTGGCTGTGTTGTGTTGCGTTCTCTTTACTTTGGAGGCCTGTAGGCAATTTTCCTGCTCTTCAGCACCGACCACCGGTGCCTCTTCATGTAGTAGATCAGCGGGGTGAGGACGGCGGTGCCGATCAACAACTGCCAACACAAGAAGACAGACCATCAGCTCAACGTCTCCCACTTCACACCCCAACAGCCGGCGGCCTGGGGATCCTGCTCGTGTACCTTCAGTCCCATGCGCTTGCGTTGGTCATGCTCTGGCTCAGCGGCCCATCTCAGGAAGGTGCACACATCCTTGGCTACTTGACTCATAGTAGCAGGAGTTCCTGTAGCAACAAGGTCACAAAATCCATTAGTGCAAGACATCCGAGCTCAACACACAACCCGGGTTCAGGTGGGGACAGGTGGGTAGAGGTGGGTTCAGGTGGGTAGAGGGGGGTTACAGGTGGGTAGAGGTGGGTTCAGGGGGTTACGGGTGGGTAGAGGTGGGTTACAGGTGGGTAGAGGTGGGTTCAGGGGGTTACGGGTGGGTAGAGGTGGGTTCAGGTGGGTAGAGGGGGGTTACAGGTAGGTAGAGGTGGGTTCAAGTGGGTAGAGGTGGGTGTTCAGGTGGGTAGAGGTGGGTTCAGGGGGGTACAGGTGGGTAGAGGTGGGTTCGGGGGGTTACAGGTGGGTAGAGGGGGGTTACAGGTGGGTAGAGGTGGGTTCAGGTGGATAGAGGTGGGTACAAGTGGGTAGAGGTGGGTTCAGGGGGTTACGGGTGGGTAGAGGTGGGTACAAGTGGGTTCAGGTGGGTAGAGGAGGGTTCAGGTGGGTAGCGGTGGGTACAGGTGGGCAGAGGGGCATCCAGGGGTTTGTCAACATCCTTCAATTCTGCACCCCACCCACAAATGTAGCCTACCTTATTGACCGCAGCCCAATCGTTCTTTAAAATGCATTTGCATGTAAAGAACATTAGGATTCTTGCCCCCAGTGTACAGAGAACCCTGTGGAACAGGGTCAGCAAATCCAGGTCTCCAGTTCTGGGTTTTAGGTCCTACCAGGTAGGCAACGCTTTCACCGAGGGGAGTGGGACCAGGGAGAACGCTTTGTCAGCCTAGTAGGACACAAATCCCGGCTTGGCGCCTGAGGACTGGATTTGCTCGCCCCTGCTGGAGGTCTGGAGTCGCTGCACCGATTGATATTATGGACTGTAGACGACAACGCTGTTCTTAAAGCCTCGGACCCTTGACCCCTGAGCCCAGATTCGCTCGATCACTACAAACACTTTGTAGTTTGTTAACGGTGCTAACGTAAGCTAACCAAGACGAGCTAACAGCTTAGACAAATTCTCACCTAACTGTCATAACCTGATATAAAACGTCCTCAACAGCCCTGATCTGGCTGAGCTGTTATTTAGATCAGATTTCAGGTGTGACGGTACAATTAAAACCATTTGATAAACGACGTCTGGCGGAGTAAACTTCATTCCTTGGTTGTCATTTTGGAGGATCAAATTTGTCCTGCTCCTCACCGTCATCGAACTCCAGCACTTCATTGTAGATGGGGGGAGCCATGGCGACGGACTGTCCGGGGAAGTAGGGGTTGTAATAGAGCCCCTCTCTCACGGTCACGCCTGCTGGAGGGTCGCAGTATCCCGTCAGAAGGCTGAACACGTAATCCTCCCCTCCGTGTCTGAGGGGGCAGCACAAGCAGGGTGTCACAGGAGGCTCCAAGCACTGGGGTGCTAGGGCTAGGGCTAGGGCTAGGGCTAGGTACCTGGCGTTGACGATGTAACTCAGGTCTGGAGGCAGAGCGCCATTGTTGGCATCCCGGGCAGCTTCTGGGTTGGGGTACGGCTTTGGGAAATAGTCCGACAGCTTTCCCGGCCGAGTGAACATTTCTCCTTTCTCATCTGGACCGTCGACCACCTCGATCTGCACGCACGTGTAACACACATCATCAGAACCCCACAAGAAACCTGCAAATCACTGTGCAGAGAGGATTCGGCAGCAGGACGCTCGGGGGCAAAAGAACGCGTGTCCAACTCGTTCCTACAAGCTTCAGTTCCGCTTCGTGTTTTTGCAGTTAATTGAATAATCACTCACTTTCTTTCTCTAGGATTTTAAAAAAGTCACATATTTGGCGGGATCTGAAATCCTTCTCAGAGCTGATAAAGCACCCGTCTGCCCGGCCTGTAACGGACCCCGCCGAGGCCCCTCTGGGGCCATTGTTGAGGCGGACTGCACGGGAACGGTTGGCTGGAGGTTGGGAACCAGTTCCTAAACATCACCATCTTATTTGCAACCCGATTCCTAATCCCCAGTCTCCTGAACGACCTCACCTCCTCAGCCAGAGTCTTGGCTTCAGCCTCCGTGTGAGACACCCCCACCAGGTTTCTGAAGGCCAGGTAGTCCATACTGTGACAGGATGCGCACACCTGCTTGTACACCTGGTAACCGCGGCGAACACTGCAACAGGTGGGACACATCGTTATTATAAGCACACGTATATACATGGGCACATACACAGAGTTGGCAAATCAAACCTGGCGTGGTCCAGGGAGGACAGAGGTCCAGCGTGGCTCCAGGGGAAACTAGGGGGGTGAAGCTCCAGGTCAGATGCCTTTACAGACTGGTGCAGCATCAGTGCCAGGCCTGCCCCACCAGCAGTGACGACACCCAGCGTTGACAGGGCAATCTTCTTGCTCCGAGGCAGGGTGGCAAAGGACATCTTGGCCTGCCCAAGAAGGGAACGAGACAATCATTTCAGCAGGTTTACTCTCCTGATTCAAATTAGCACGGTGATGTCCAAGCAGGTGCCTAAAAATCCCCCCAAAAAAGAGGACATTGGGTGAAGGGACAGTGTCAACCGGTCTATCAGGAGCCGGTCCACCTGAGCGTTTATGGGTCCAGGAAGTCCAGTTGATGGAGGCTTCCTTCGCAGTCAGATGTCCTCCCAGTCCTTGACACAACTTTAGCATGCTACCTACCGAGTTTAAGACCCATATCCTGCACATTTAGGAGGCATTGATGCAAAACGAGCGTTGCCGGATGTCACCATAGTGCATTTGTCCGCTTGGTACCGGCGCTTGTCTGCCAAATGTCCAAGATGTTGCCTTTTTTCTGTCACGACTTTTACACATCATGTGTTAGCCTAGCCGGCTAGCCAGCGAGACACTGAGGTTGCCAGCGAGATTTAGGAATCAAATGTATCCGATAATTTGTTGGAGCTATTCTCCAGAGACAGATTATTCCCAAAATCAAGGTCGCTTTTGTCGGCAACATGCAAAGAAAATTCGGAAGCCGGTTGACCTTGTGTCGCCCCATTCAAAACAACCAGGCTAACGTTAGCACGCTGTCCGCACACCCGCACAGCAAAGCAAGCGGCTGCCACGACAGGTCTTTAAGGCTGTAAGAACGGAGACTCAAACGGCGACATACCGTCAGGGTCTTGGTAGTTTTAGATGTGCTCAGAAGAGCTCTGCCGTTTCCCGACAGCACCACGACTCGTAACGCCGCCATCTTGTCGCCAACTCTGAAGGTGCTTCCTTGGACCAGCGAAAAGCGCGCGACTCCGGTACACTCGACTTCCGGTGACACCTTCAAAATAAGACAAGCATTAGCTTAGCTCTCAGTTCAGGTGCCAAAAAAACAAACGTGATAAAGTAAACTACAGTACTTGATATCCGGTCTAAATTTCTAATAAAAAACGCTTTTCTATGTCTCCTTTTAGAATGATAACGCAGAAAACTCGTCTAACTACACATTTTTCTGAAAAACAATTAGAATAGAGAAACGACTCTATTGGTGAATTTGTGAAAATATTTTAAAGTGTTCCAATTGCCGCTTGTCTTTTACCTTTATGTTGAAGTTTACCTTTATATCCGATCTGAAGTCGGATTGTTTTGCAACTTTACACAGCCTTGATTTACGCAACTTTTTTGTCTCTTGTTTTGTAACATATTACAAAAGTTCTTGGAATGTAATTATATATATAACACACTATAATAAATATATATAGCATATTAAATAAATAATAAAATAAATAAATATATATATAATACACACATATACAGAGAGCGAGAGAGAGAGAAATGCTGATCAAACCTGCCCAAGTAACGGCACTGAGACTATTTCAATTCTTATACTTCTGTCCTCCACAAGATGGAAGTAGAACTCCAAAAACGTAAGCACAAAGGCTGTCTTATTGCATATACACGTGTAGCACTCTAAGGCTCTTGGCTGTGGAAGATCTCAGACGGAGACTTCTGTCAGTTTATTCTGCAGATGATCATGGAAATTCCCACACTGACCCTCCCCAACACGCTACACACATATGTCTATACATGTGTGGTAAATCGGTAATGAATCACAGAAAAATGTCATTAAAAAAGAAAATAGGATTTGGGGACATTTCCAAACAGGCACCTGTTTTGCATTCACTAGTAGACTATCGTAGTAGACCATCAACCTCCAGATCAACGCTGGCAAAACCAAGGAGCTGGTGGTGGATCTCCGCAGGCGTAACAACCCCCCGCCTGCACCAGTGAACATCCTGGGAACGGATGTTGACGTGGTGGAGTCCTACAAGTACCTGGGTGTTCACCTGAACAATAACCTGGACTGGACACACAACACAGACGCCCTGGTCAAGAAGGGCAACAGCAGACTGTTCCTGCTCAGGAGGCTGAGGTCTTTTGGAGTGCAGGGACCACTCCTGAGGACTTTCTATGACTCTGTGGTGGGATCAGCCATCTTCTATGGGATAGTCTGCTGGTCCAGTAGCATCACGGACAGGGACAGGAAGAGGATGGACAGACTGGTGAGGAGGGCCAGCTCTGTCCTGGGATGTCCCCTGGACAGGGACAGGAAGAGGATGGACAGACTGGTGAGGAGGGCCAGCTCTGTCCTGGGATGTCCCCTGGACAGGGACAGGAGGAGGATGGACAGACTGGTAAGGAGGGCCAGCTCTGTCCTGGGATGTCCCCTGGACTCAGTGGAGGTGGTGGGAAACGGGAGGATGATGGCTAAGCTGTCCTCCATGTTGGACAACACGTCCCCCCCCTACAGGACACCCTGACAGCACTGGGCAGCTCCTTCAGTGAGCGGCTGCTCCACCCTCGCTGTGTGAAGGAGAGGTATCGTAGATCTTTCCTGCCGGCTGCTGTCAGACTGCACAATAAACAGAACAACCGCTAACACAATCTGAATATGATATATTCTGATATGTATATTGTATTCACCCTCTGTACTATGTACAGGTACACAGAGGCCGAGTATCCATTTATCTGGATTATTGTAAATATACATCCTCTTTGTATATTCCATATTCTATTTGATTTTATCTTATTTTTCTCTGCGTGCTGTTGCTGTTGTTGCACTGTAAATTTCCCCATGTGGGACAATAAAGGATCTGAATCTGAATCTGAATCCAGACAGAGTCCAATGCGAGGTGGTGATCTGTGTGTGGGTGTTCTGTGGACCTCGATGCTGAGCTTTGTGTCCATCTTAACTGCACCGTCCAGGAAGGCCAGATGAATGTGACGTAATCATCTGTGGTTGAGAACGCCTTCAGTTCTTTGTATCTTGACCCAGGTGTCGTCCACATATCTGAACCAGTGGCTTGGGCCGGTTCCTGTGAAGGATGGCGGGCTCGGGTTTCAACCTTCTCCCAGTATACTGTAGACTGGCAACTATGGGAGATACAGGTGAGCCCGTTGCACCACCATGGTTCTGCCTGTAGAGGCCTTCTCTGTACTGGAGGTAGTGGGTGTTCAAACACAGGTTCCAGTATGGTGCAGATTTGGGCCGGTGCTAAGTGTTCTGTCTGGAAGGTTCTGTCTGGTGGTTGTAGTCTCTATTGTCTCGGTGGTGCACGTGATGCGTCCAGTGGACGCAGAGCCCTTTTTTGGATAACTATGACCTGGATGATTGAGACTGGTCTCAGAAAACTGGGGGGATATTCTGACATCCTGCCAAGAAATTCATCAAACTGTTTATTGGATACGAGCATTGTGAAGCTGCTCTCAAAGAAGGGCTCCAATGTTGGACTGTTGGACTGACAGGTTATGTACCCCGGTCCTACAAGGTGGCAGTGATTAAGCCGTTGCTTAAAAAACCATCACTGGATCCTGATGTGTTAGCAAACTATAGGCCAATATCGAACCTTCCTTTTATCTCTAAAGTTCTAGAGAAGGTGGTGGTGACTCAGTTACTGGAGCACCTGCAGAGGAACAGCCTGTTTGAGATGTTTCAGTCAGGCTTTAGAGCTCATCACAGCACAGAAACAGCACTTCTTAAAGTCACTAATGATCTTCTCATAGCTTCAGATCATGGACTGGTCTCTATGCTGGTTCTGCTGGACCTCAGTGCTGCTTTTGATCCAGTTGATCACAGCATCCTGTTACAGAGACTGGAACATGTGATTGGGATTAAAGGGACAGCACTAGACTGGTTTAGATCATACTTATCTGATAGATACCAGTTTGCCCATGTCCATGGTGTTCCCTCCTCATACAGTAGGGTTAGCCATGGAGTTCCTCAAGGTTCTGTACTTGGACCAATCCTCTTCACCTTGTACATGCTTCCCTTAGGGAACATTATTTGGCAGCATGGGATAAATGTTCATTGTTATGCTGATGACACTCAGCTCTATTTATCCATGAAACCCGAGGAGACAGAGAAGTTAGTGAAGCTCCAGACCTGTCTTAAAGACATAAAGTCCTGGATGTCTTCAAATGTCCTCCTCCATAACCCAGGAAAAACTGAGGTCATGGTGTTTGGTCCTGAACTTCTCAGAGATAGATTAGATCACATGATCACTCTAGATGGTATCTCATTAACATCTAGTCTCTCTGTGAGGAATCTAGGAGTAACTTTTGATCAAAATCTCTCCTTCAACTCACACATTAAATTAGTCTCTAGAAGTGCCTTTTTTCACCTGAGGAACATCACAAAGATCAGGAAGCTGCTGACCCACCATGATGCTGAAAAGTTAGTCCAGCATTTGTTCCTTCCAGGCTGGACTATTGTGATTCTTTATTATCAGGGTGTCCAAACAACTCTTTAAGAAGCCTCCAGTTGATCCAAAATGCTGCAGCCAGAGTTCTGACAGGTATTGACCACAGAGGTCACATGATTCCTGTAATGGCGTCTCTTCTTTGGCTGCCCATTACATTTAGAATCATTTTTAAAACCCTTCTTTTGACCTACAAGGTCCTCAGAGGCCTAGCTCCATCCTACCTGGAGGAGCTAGTGACACCTTACCAGCCCAATAGACAGCGTAGACCTCCGCGTTGAGAGGAGCCAGATGAGGTGGCTTGGGCATCTCGTTAGGATGCCCCCTGGATGCCTCCCTGGTGAGGTGTTCAGGGCATGTCCCTCCAGTAGGAGGCCCCCAGGAAGACCCAGGACACGTTGGAGAGACTATGTCTCTCGACTGGTCTGGGAACGCCTGGGGATCCCCCCTGACG